>NW_008751991.1:495985-500873 GCF_000715545.1 Opisthorchis viverrini | reverse complement strand
ACGAGAGGTGGAAAAAATTGTTCAGCGAATATCAAGCGTTTATGGCGCTACCTGACTGGGAAGTCCTGACTGGCTGGTCAGCTGATCTTCACAACCAGGACAGTTACTGGGTCGTCGTGTGGATGATAAGTCGGGTACAATAATCGCATCGCTCGAGCGCGAACTCTTTTGTCTGTTCAGATGTGGGAATTCGGATACGTCCAACGTGCGTTGGTGGATTATTGGTAAAACGTTCACCTCGCATGTCAGATGTCCAGAGTCCGAAACCCGGCTGTTGAATATGCACCGCTGATGAGCTCCAATAAAAGCAAAACTCGAGTCTGTTTGGTGTGGACACCTCAGAATAATTACGCTAGGACAGAACCCTCCAAACAAGGGTGACGTGAATATGAAAAACGAATGCGAATACTATTTGTAAACCTAGATAAACTCAGCGAGATGGTCTCACGAATACTAGGAACGACTCCCGATAATTCCAGAGTAGAAAATAAACTACTGATAGGTTACAAAACGCTGCACCAGGTACGAAACTAACTGCTATGTCTGCAGACATTTTCATATTGAAGTGACACTTTGTTTAATTTGCCGATCTGGCCACTTTGGCCAAGAAAACGTTTTGCCACCGAACGACTTGTCGTGGAGCGTGGTTTTGCAGTACGGCTGAATAGTATGGCGTGCATTTATGCCAACCAGGTCAGAAACATACGGAATGGATCGTCTCACTGTATACAGCGTTGTATGCACTGCGTCCGTAAAGCAACGAAATTATAGGGCTGTAGTTTATCTCATCTCCAGCGTGTTTATGTCGTGCGGGCGAATAAAACAAGTAATTTTAAGGGGATCATTGCAACCACTGAGAAATGGTAGATATCACGCCTTGTTATTTCATTACATTACAAAGTAATTCGCCAATTCAGGTACGTTCGCAATCGATTTTCCATGAAACACTACTTAGTTCCACGCGCTTAAGACATTGGTTGCAATTCATCTTTGATCGCGAGTGAGCAGCGAATGCTTAACGTCGTTAGGCAATTCGAAGAAGCAAAACTGTAGAATTACAGTCTGTCTGCGGAACCATCATACAGTCAGTCGAAGAAACAGGCCAATCTACGCGAGCTAAGCAAAGTTGAATGGTTGAATCTGTTTGTGCGCAAATATAAGAAGGAGTGGCAGGCGTAATTGATCAGACCAGTTAGTGAAGCTGGCCTTCAAATGTCGATGAAATCGTTCCATTAGACCAGTTGCTTGAGGATGGCATTCCGTGGTGCGTACTCATCCTAGCAATTCGACGAGATTCTGAAGTAGATGGGATTCGAATGTGGAACCACAATCGCTAGTCAAAAATGAATGAACCCGATATTGGTAATTCAACCATTTGGTGAACAGAGTTAGCGTTGATGTTGGAAGTTGTAGCGGCTGAAAATGAGCAAATAACTTGTGCTTGAGTATCTGACATGGTATAAGTGTCACCCCTGACCCAGCCATTGTTTTTGGTCTGGTTGTAACCTAATCAGGTTGGTATTCAGAATGGGACAAGCACTAACAATGTTTTTTTATCAGAATGATGTGGACCAAAAATTTATGTGCACCTGATGAGAATAAATACAATGCAAGAAACGAATAAGTCGGAAAGTGACTTGTCGTTTGGAGACAAATTTCGATAGCTTCAGAGTGGATTTCCGGACACCGGAGGTCTTTTCTCTGCAAAGTAGCTGCCACATGTGTTCCGTGGTTGTTCGTGGAGACTTCCTGTCCTGTGCGCGCGAGTTTTCGTGTTTTTGGGCCGAGTTACATGCTTGTTTATTGTGTGCAGTGTCAAGAGAGGGGTGTCCAAGCGTGTTTGATAATTGCACGAACATGAATACAACTTGACTTCATGTGGTGCGTGACGCGGGTGGTAGCCGTGTGGGAAATTGTAGTGTCCATGTTGTCGGCTAAGGTTGCAAGTGGAAGAGGAATTGTCACGTGATTTGAGTATTCGTGACGTGATCTTATTAGTGACCGCTGCAAATCACTTAGGGTGAAAAATACTTTTGCTGCGTTTGCCTGATGGCTTTGCCGCGAAAATTTCATACTGCGAGTTCACAACAGGTGCCGGCGTAAGGAAAAAGGATAATACCGTGCAAATATTTGATGGGCAAATAAAGGCATCCTTCGACAGTATCTACCAGTTTCGTTCCGTGTTCGCGGTTTGCTTCCCATCCTGGTTAGATTATTTCCCATTATGAGAGTAATACGCATCATAGAAAGGCAATTGTGGTCTAAACATATATCAGTTTAGCCAGGGTTCCGAAAATGGCGTGCGAGCTAAATATTGCGTGTGAATTTCACTCAACTGTTGCAAATAAATTGGTCAAACAAACAAGAAATAATTTTAAGATTTCTGAACGCGGGATTTCTCTTTTTATTCTGTTCAAGTTGAGTTATACAGAGCACGTAGGGTACCATAAAGCTAGGCACACCGCAAATGCTGAAGAGCATTTGAGTCACATGCGTTCAGTACTCTTCTGCTTAGCTGTCGCACCAGGTAATCCTAGAGAGGTTTATTTTCTCCACTGAAGACGGCTCCCCACTAGATCCATATCTTTGAAAGGGGTTGGACGATTTTCAAAAGTGCCATATTGAACGACGTTCTTCAGACTTTTATTTTCGTTAAACTGGTGAAGCACATGTGGATCGTGGATGCTGAGTGGAACTCATACATGCAAGGTCTCCGATAGGTGCTTAATTGTGCTTGCCAGTGGTATGACCCTAAATATATTAAAACGCTTCCTTACAGGAGCTTTAATGTGGGAACTGGCGTCATTTGACAATGCTGATAAGTAGGATAGGAACATTTGTGCTAATCTATGCTCTCTTTCTCAATGTTTGACTGAGTAGTTCGTCACCTTGGAGTTACATAAGCAATTGATTTATTCAGGGTATGAAGCACACGGCACATTCATATCCGTCGTGCGGATCACCAGTGGATTCCATTCATTCGCCATCATCGACTGCAATCGTCTAATTCAGAGCAATCAACTCTCAGGAAAAAAAACATTTATATGGCTGCTCTTATTCTTCTGGTGAAAGTGAATACTCACCATTTTGGTTCTACTAAATCCTTCTTCAACCAAAATTTTNCGTGCGAGCTAAATATTGCGTGTGAATTTCACTCAACTGTTGCAAATAAATTGGTCAAACAAACAAGAAATAATTTTAAGATTTCTGAACGCGGGATTTCTCTTTTTATTCTGTTCAAGTTGAGTTATACAGAGCACGTAGGGTACCATAAAGCTAGGCACACCGCAAATGCTGAAGAGCATTTGAGTCACATGCGTTCAGTACTCCTCTGCTTAGCTGTCGCACCAGGTAATCCTAGAGAGGTTTATTTTCTCCACTGAAGACGGCTCCCCACTAGATCCATATCTTTGAAAGGGGTTGGACGATTTTCAAAAGTGCCATATTGAACGACGTTCTTCAGACTTTTATTTTCGTTAAACTGGTGAAGCACATGTGGATCGTGGATGCTGAGTGGAACTCATACATGCAAGGTCTCCGATAGGTGCTTAATTGTGCTTGCCAGTGGTATGACCCTAAATATATTAAAACGCTTCCTTACAGGAGCTTTAATGTGGGAACTGGCGTCATTTGACAATGCTGATAAGTAGGATAGGAACATTTGTGCTAATCTATGCTCTCTTTCTCAATGTTTGACTGAGTAGTTCGTCACCTTGGAGTTACATAAGCAATTGATTTATTCAGGGTATGAAGCACACGGCACATTCATATCCGTCGTGCGGATCACCAGTGGATTCCATTCATTCGCCATCATCGACTGCAATCGTCTAATTCAGAGCAATCAACTCTCAGGAAAAAAAACATTTATATGGCTGCTCTTATTCTTCTGGTGAAAGTGAATGCTCACCATTTTGGTTCTACTAAATCCTTCTTCAACCAAAATTTTTCGGTGTTTCTGAGTCTGATATAATCCCTCGAAATGTTTATGTTACGTGAAAAGTGACAGTTTCACGGTTAACCTCAAATTTGCTTTGCTAGCTTGTCGCTGAAGGCTGTCTGTGAAAAAAATAAAGGCCCGGAAGCTGCCAAATACTCTGTAATTTATTGACACCAAAATTGAGCGTTTCTTGTGTCTCAGTGTGTGCACCCAAGAAACGCCGTTTGTAAATAACTCCCCCTAAACAAACAAAGTAGTTGCAACAACTCGGATGTTTAGTCACTGGATTTGCAAGCGTTGAAGCACTTTGAACAAAAAGAGTTAATAGAACCGATTTGAGCTGGCTACAGGTAAATGACATAAACAGTCCAGTAATATGCATAGTGTAGCCTTTATGTACTGTCCGTTTACAGAGTCACACTATATATTGGAGGCTACACTTGATGTTGATGCTGGCAGCTTTGAGTGGACTGGTAAAACGAAGTCAGTCTAAGTACTGACGTACTACACTACTCATATGGTTGGTGCAAATTCCTCGGCAGGCCACAAACGGTTTCGCCCATGTTGGAGCTCATCGGATAGACTCATTACTCTGTGTCCTATTTGAGACCAAATTGCACAAACTAAGCGAAATACACTCATTTGGGAACAAATTTGGTTTTACGGGAGGCTTACTTGGAACCCAGTTGAATCTCTTGTTCAAGAGTTTTTCAAGCAACTGAATGTTCTGCACAAGGACGCCTCAAATAAATGCATTTCGCTAATTTGGTGAAATTTAGTTTCATATGAAACATATGGTTGACGGAAACCTGGGGACTACGCCTACCTGATGAGCCCCAAGAAGGGCAAAACCGGTGGTGGGCTGTTGAAGAATTTTCAGCAACCTCATGAGTAGCGTCTATACATGTGTCATGATATCTCGAATATTGTACCAACTGAAACATAAGGCGG
>NW_008751991.1:471322-491996 GCF_000715545.1 Opisthorchis viverrini | reverse complement strand
CGTGCGAGCTAAATATTGCGTGTGAATTTCACTCAACTGTTGCAAATAAATTGGTCAAACAAACAAGAAATAATTTTAAGATTTCTGAACGCGGGATTTCTCTTTTTATTCTGTTCAAGTTGAGTTATACAGAGCACGTAGGGTACCATAAACCTAGGCACACCGCAAATGCTGAAGAGCATTTGAGTCACATGCGTTCAGTACTCTTCTGCTTAGCTGTCGCACCAGGTAATCCTAGAGAGGTTTATTTTCTCCACTGAAGACGGCTCCCCACTAGATCCATATCTTTGAAAGGGGTTGGACGATTTTCAAAAGTGCCATATTGAACGACGTTCTTCAGACTTTTATTTTCGTTAAACTGGTGAAGCACATGTGGATCGTGGATGCTGAGTGGAACTCATACATGCAAGGTCTCCGATAGGGCCTTAATTGTGCTTGCCAGTGGTATGACCCTAAATATATTAAAACGCTTCCTTACAGGAGCTTTAATGTGGGAACTGGCGTATTTGACAATACCATTTTGGTTCTACTAAATCCTTCTTCAACCAAAATTTTTCGGTGTTTCTGAGTCTGATATAATCCCTCGAAATGTTTATGTTACGTGAAAAGTGACAGTTTCACGGTTAACCTCAAATTTACTTTGCTAGCTTGTCGCTGAAGGCTGTCTGTGAAAAAAATAAAGGTCTGGAAGCTGTCGAATACTCTGTCATTTATTGACACCAAAAGTGAACGTTTCTTGTGTTTCAGTGTGTGCACCCAAGAAACGCCGTTTGTAAATAACTCCCCCTAAACAAACAAAGTAGTTGCAACAACTCGGATGTTTAGTCACTGGATTTGCAAGCGTTGAAGCACTTTGAACAAAAAGAGTTAATAGAACCGATTTGAGCTGGCTAAAGGTAAATGACATAAACAGTCCAGTTATATGCCTGATGTGGCCTTTAGGTACTGCCCGTATACAGAGTCATACTATATATTGGAGGCTACACTTGAGGCTGATGCCGACAGCTTTGAGAGGTCTGGTAAAACGAAGTTAGTCTAACTACTGACGTACTACACTACTCATATGGTTGGTGCAAATTCCTCGGCAGGCCACAAACGGTTTCGCCCATGTTGGAGCTCATCGGATAGACTCATTACTCTGTGTCCTATTTGAGACCAAATTGCACAAACTAGGGAAAATACACTCATTTGGGAACAAATTTGGTTTTACGGGAGGCTTACTTGGAACCCAGTTGAATCTCTTGTTCAAGAGTTTTTCAAGCAACTGAATGTTCTGCACAAGGACGCCTCAAATAAATGCATTTCGCTAATTTGGTGAAATTTAGTTTCATATGAAACATATGGTTGACGGAAACCTGGGGACTACGCCTACCTGATGAGCCCCAAGAAGGGCAAAACCGGTGGTGGGCTGTTGAAGAATTTTCAGCAACCTCATGAGTAGCGTCTATACATGTGTCATGATATCTCGAATATTGTACCAACTGAAACATAAGGCGGCCTGGTGCATTACATTGAGTTGCTCAGAAACATCATAACCGAGAGATCCAGCTGGGTTCCAGGTAAGTCTCCCGCAACTTGTTTGCAACTGAGAGCTTTTCACTTCGTCAAAGTACATTTTCGGCCAAATGGATGAACAGTAACAAGAGGCGGTGGATCTTTGATGTATCCAGTCGTTTGGCCGCCGGTATCTCCGTAGTATAGGAGGAGTTAGCTGTCTGCAGCGAGTACACAACAATGTGGTGCGTAAGCAGGGACTTGTTAACGAAGATCGGCAGGATATGAACCAAGTCGCTTTGATTGAGTTATGTCCTACGTAGGTCCAACGAGAGATGTAGCTAGGTTCCATGTGAGTCTCCTGCAAAACCAAACTGGTTAACGAAAACTCGTAAACTGCGCTTATCTGATGACTCCTAAGTAGGACAAAACCAATCGTGAGCTGCAAAAGAACTTTTAGAAACCCAATGAACAATGTATAACTTCTCTGGTTCGTTTTCACCCCACTTTGTCAGTTTTATGGTGCTTGTCACAACAGACACCTATCGAATAATCTGGAAAGCACTGAGTTCGATTAATCGGTTGATGCGCCTTTCTACAAATCAGGTATTCGATTTTCACTTACTTGGTTAAATTACGAGTTTTCTCTCGGAAAATCTGTCAAATCTAAGCGCAGTAACCCGACTAACACAAGATCGGAATTAGCTCGCCATCTTTCTTGAGGCGCGTGCATTGCACACTGTCGAAAGAGGCAAACAAACAAGAACTGACTTTCATCTGTATAACTGACGGTGGAACAATAGTATCTCGAGATATTTTGAGTTAGCTTGTTTACGGTATAAATTTCGCGTCCATACTTAGCAGTATCTTTAACGGACATCGATTAACTGTGATCTGATATAGTGGAGTGGCAAAAAGTAAAAAGTATGTAACAATCTAGGTAAGTTTAGTGTGGCATATAAACTGATGGCGAGTTCTAAGCTTCAACTACGTGTTCTCTAGTTAACAAACTGTACACAAGGGCGATTAAGAGTAAACAGAATCATATAGTTGACTTCACGTAACAATATGATTATTAAACGTCGTGTGCTTGGTGCTTGAGAATCAACAGATGCAAGTCTTTCCTCTGTGAAAGCAATTTCTACTTCTACGTGACCTTTGTTACTTTCATTTATTTTTAAAGCAGTTTTTCTAAATTTTTTAGACGGTTTAATATCGACCTCTTCAAAAATAAACCCAGCAACACCAGAGTGCTTCTCTTCCCGATCTCTTATGGAGTGAAATGCGTTAGTCATAAGTCGTAGACACACAAATGTCAGAGTTGAACGCATGGTCAACCTGAGTTTTGACAATGTTCAGCTGCTCACATAAAATTACTGGCTTTGTGTATAATGAGATAAAATTGAAAATTCCCTAAAGAGAAGTGGACTACTAGGCGGAGGTTGCCCTAGTTGAGAGGCCATTATCGGTTTATATCAAAGCGTAAGGCTGAGAGACACTCTTTTCCGGAGGTACTCGCCAAGATCCCACTTAACGACTTATTCTACGATATTCTCCATCGACCGAATGTACTGCAAAGAGGCCCTTTATTTCTAGTTGGTGGGCTATTTGAAATGTCACAGAATATTTTCATTAAGAAAACAACTCACGGGATTGCTGAAAATTGTGCAACAGCAAATGACTGGTTTTAAATTGCATGCGATTCTGATTTAAGCAAACAATGAGGTTGTGGAAAATTGCAGATTTCGCCCAGGACAAAACCGGTTGTGAACTGTCGAAGAATTTTCAGTAACCTTGTGAGTGGTTTTGATTGATGACAAGTTGCCATCATATTCCAGGATGAGGTATAATATCCATAGCAAGGACCTGTCGAAAAAATATGTGACTTCCAAACTGGTCTGCATCTCGGACCAATGGGGTCAGTTGATAAGTGTTCCGTGTATTCCATCGAACAGTAACCGTGAACATTTTCGAATGGCCGCCAACCTCAAGGACCAGGTATTTGTCAAATAGAAGTCGGATCACATTTCTGTCTACGGCTTTTCGATCACAAAATATTCCAGTTGGTTGATGGGACACGCGGACTCTGGATCGATGCCCAGTCTGAACAAGTTACAGTCTTTACTTTTAGTCGTTACTCGCAATAGGCCTCGCTATAGCACGCGGCCATTGTCAACCTCACAAGTTAATTACTTTCTTGTGTTCCCTTAAGAGAAACGGTTGACTGTAGATACTTTGTTGCATCGAAACGGCGAAATTTCATTCAGTTATTTGCAACCAACAAGCTGACGCTTTCATCATATCTCGGCAAACGCGGATTCCGTCACGTTACTATTGTTCCCACCATTTTGAAGAACAAAAATCTTTGCCAAATTGTAATCAACTTATAAATTTATATCAACGTCATGTCAACACTCTCCGATAGTGTAATATGCTTGCGGAACAGGTGCACTTAAACAACAGACAACGAAGCGGATCACAGTATGAAAAAATAGAGGTTGGAAAGAATGATGTAACAGGTGTTCCTTCGGGATCCTGACATGCGTTTTTTATCCGCAGAGGACACAAAAATTAAACTGCAACCATTCCGTGCACAACATATAGTTAATGTCAATTAAAATTCTCCTAACTGAGGACTCCAAGTAATTTTTCACACAAGGTTTTGAAATGTCTTTAAAATGAACTAGATAAAGTAATAAAAGTGGCCGAAAGTGGTTGCTCGCCATACTGTATGACATGGCTAGTTTTATAAGTTACTTTGGAAATAATCTTCAATAATTTATTTTTTCGATTAAGAGAGTCTGATTTTTTTCATCGATTTATGCAGAAAACCCGGAGTTCCTAACCGCAGGATCTGTAAGGCTAGATTTTGGTGGTCTCTAAAACAAATTTCCTGTTTTTGAATGTATAACTTGATTCTAAATTCAGCTGACTCGTTCCTGAAATGTTTTACCTATTTTAATCTCGTTTCACAAAAGTAAATTCCCACGTGTAACACATATTACAAGACTGTTTATGCCTGGAAACAGGCAATCGGTTTTTATCACCCGTCCAAAAAACAAACCGAGTACACAACGAGTTCTCCCTGCTTGATGTTTTGTCCTCTGTAATAAATCTTTGGCTTCGATTGGTTCCTGAAATCTAAGTCTCTATTGGCTACCCGGATTGTCGAATTTGATTGGCCGTGACTAAATAAGCCTTTAACCGAACAGTATCAGTTATTACGTGGCCGGTGAACGTGCTTTAGGATTAAATTTGCCCAAATCATTGTGATTTGCAATACATATTTGATAAAAACATAGAACTCATGCCCAGTTATATCCGTGGACATCCTGTTCTCTCTCCCACCCACTCAATCCCAGTTCCCATAACATGACACAAAATAATACTTTAGGGGAAATAAAGAATGCTTTGTAAACGATGTTGCACAGAGCAAAATGATACACTGAATCTTTTTAAATAGAAGATATTCTAACGAAAACTTCTTACCTTTTGTTTGCGTGCCTGCCATATCATTCAGTTTGCCTACCAAACAGGATATTCCGCATCCAGCTTACTGTTCAAATACTTCTGGTCACTTTGTTGCCCGCCATAATACTACTCTTTACAAATATCAAGATTGCGCTCACGTTGGCCAAACGTAGATATCGATGGATGGAAATGGGCGAACAAACATCAACTCTGTCTACCTCGACATCTAATACTGTTGGCACTCTAGACCCTGAACACCTAATGTGTGAGAGCCATCAGCAGGCATACAAGCAGGAACAACAGTTTGTTCTTCGTCTGCTTCTTGTATCGATGTTGTTCTGGATTCTAAACTTACCGCTTTTTATGTACGGCACTCTGCGTGAAATTCAGGAGCAAGCCGGCACAAAAGCACTCGCAACGACCGTGTTTATGAATGGGTATTTTGTGTCCCAGTTTCTATCCCACCTGAATAACTGCGTCAACTTCTATGTGTACTGTTTCATTGGGTCAACATTTCGAGAGGCAACGTTGGCATTGCTCGTTTGCGACTGGAGACGATATACGTACTGGAGTGCCGAACTTCAAAAAGGGTACTTGGATACGTCGGATACGCCCCTGAAGGGTTTTCCACATTGCACGCACAAAAAGGAGTTCTCCAAATAAACGAGCTCTCTCCACATTCGGCTAACAAGCATGCTAAATCAGAATTATTTTTGATAAACTCTGTTTACAGCCGGAATCGACTAACTGCATTTTGACACATCTGCATCAATACCGCCCCCGCTTCTCGGCTGCATGCTAACCCAGCTGCTCAGTTCTACATCATGTTTCATGATACCCCATATGCTATGGTAGTAACTCTACAATGAGATAAATTATATCACTTTACTGCGGTAACATTATTTGGAAACCGATGACTCCCTCGCGGGAAACCAATCCGTTTTATGTTGGGCAGCTGGACAATCAGCAAGGCGCAACTATTTAAGCATCCGTTAACGTTCCAAAAGTTACTGAGTACAGGAAGAAACATGATAACAGAACGCTGTCATCCACAAGCCGGTTTAGGTTTAACCAGGAGATCTAAGCGAATCTCAACTGAATCTTTCGCTAACAGCCTGTGCTGTATAAAAGCGTTTTATTTTCCGACTGATGTGACATTCGAAACACTGCATTACATTCAATTGAAAAAAACAAGCTAGTGTGTTGTCCGTGACATGCTTATAGCTGAGGTTTACGTTGGGTATAATGCTGATGAGAAACCCAATGGGACTCCTCTGTGGGGTGACACAAGAAGAACGAATCCGCTGTTGAACCGTCGCGACGCTTTCAGCGACTTTATGAGTAGTGTTTTGACCCTGCTACTTCGCATATTTTCAGGTTAAGGTAGGCTAATGGACGGATAACTGGACAGACAAATTCAAAATCCATTGAAATGGTTTACAGTTAGCAAATATTTTCAGAGCTCATATCGGGAAATTTCAGACGTGTTCAGGCTAGGTTTTTATCCTGCCGCTTGAGTCAAGTCAATGAGACCAGTGGACAGCTATTCTCCCGATCCTTTGCACTCTTCACAAACTAGCTAGTGGTAAGTGGGGGCGTTGAATGAAACTTCTAAGCTATTGAGCGCTGGTGCGTTTGAAACATGCTCAGCATAATCGATCATCGATCATTTGCAACTACGTTGTGCATATCATTTAAGCATCACCTGTACAAATGAATCTTACTTTCTACAAACCGGACATAGCATTTCAGTTTACGCTCTAATCGAAATCACCGGTGAATGAACATCAAATATGAGGTAGGAACACCTCCTCGAATGCATGAAGCTGGTCAGCACCCCTCTTACGACGTCACCATATTATCCCGTTAGAAAACACAAACCGCTTTGAAAAAACTCCAACGGAATTTTTCTACAAACCAACTGAAGCAGACAGACACCCGTCGATTGTACGCTGAAGAACCAATGTGATACGTTCATCTGCGGTTGAAAATAACTCTCACTATGAGGTTATTAAAATCGTATGTCTAACTCGAAAAAACTCTGTTAGATCTGTGAAATACGGGCATCAGAAATGGGTATTACTTGTTCTGTAACGCGAAGTGACGCCACTTCGTTGTACAACCTAAAATAACCATCGTTTCTGGGCACATTTGATCGAGATGCTCTTTTTGATGCCAAATTGAAATGCGAATGATTCTTCTGTGGCTCCCAGGTTTGTGACTCACACTGCAATTGCGACGAAACTGTGCTTTGAGCTCAACCTCATAACCAGTTTCAAGAAGC
This sequence comes from Opisthorchis viverrini, assembly GCF_000715545.1. Classification (NCBI taxonomy): domain Eukaryota; kingdom Metazoa; phylum Platyhelminthes; class Trematoda; order Opisthorchiida; family Opisthorchiidae; genus Opisthorchis; species Opisthorchis viverrini. The sequence goes on along the minus strand of NW_008751991.1, from coordinate 484,747 downwards.
CATGTTAAGCTTTCTATGAGCAGTGACCTTTACAAAAGCGGCTCCCTTTACAGCAAACGTGGTTTTTGAAAGAATGGTTTAAAATCAGGAATGAGTCCTTCCTAAGCTTAACTTATCTGATTTATTGCTCACGACAAACGGATTCCCGAAAAAGCCTTGTAAGAATTCATGTAATAAAGAAAGAGTGGTTCTCTGGTGTTAGAATTAAACTGGCACGCCCGACGAACTGGTCTTTGAGTTACCGCCACTCATCCCTCCAAGGTCAGTGGAAAGACAACTGATTTTATGGTCGTCCTGTGGTCGCCCCTTAACTGAGCGATAATCTCATACTAATTTGGCACATGATCAGAATTTTCAATTTTCTTGCTGTGAGCACGCTGTTAATTTGAAAAGCCCTCGTTAACGCTGTTGCCTCACTACTCTTGTAATAAATCAAATATCAGCTTATTTCTTCACGGACTTTTGTAGATATAAAGGCCACTCATAGTGTGAAAATTTTGTTGCCTCAATCCACTGTGAAACCATTTGATGCAGTATATTTCTGTCGGCATACTGAGCACGTATCAGACGTAGGTTGCCCTCAACCCGGACTGTGGTTTGGTCGGAAAACATACCTCCCATCGTTGTTGATGATTGATGCTGCGATTTTGAGGATACGACTGTCCAAACAATGGTATCACTGTGCGACAGGTTTTGTTCTTTGTTGGTTGATCAGATGGTAATTGATCTGTTCGCGGCAGTCGGCAATTGGTTTTTCAAACGTTTCGCCTCCAGTAGAGGGGACATCTTCAGTGCGCAGTTGAGTGGGTTCTTCCGCCGTGCCTAGCTGCGTTTACCCTATTTCTGAAGCGCATCGAGACTTTGGGTATCCTGTATTCCATCCTAGATGCAAATCTAGTCAGAAGGAACACTGTTCAGGCATGATGGGAGAGAGCTTGGAACAGCTGCTTTCATCCACTAATTGTACCAAGCATATCTGCTTTATAGGTTCATTTGCGCAACCGGCTTACGTGACCGTAAAAGTTGTGGATTTTAGGAATGTATAAGCACTTTTAGATGAAAGCAGATGTACAAATAGCCTGAAAAGAGATCAAGTTGACCTTGGTGACTTGAAATTCCTTATGCCACTCGCCTCACACACAGTTTGGAATTCTCACGGATGTTCATCTCCTTGAAAGCGACCACGGTGTCTATTTTATTTTTAACAAACTATTCTGACAACTGATAAACCAAACTTAGTTTGAAGACATAAGTTTGAAAAAATTCACCAAGATCATCGACATAGTCGAAAGTACAAAACTGGTGTTGAACGGATTATTTCAAGGACATTTGCAGACGGACCGCGCAGAGGCAGCTATCACGGGGTATCCACTCAAAGAAATATCCTTCAGCCGGTGACATAGAACCATACCAGTGACTGCAACTCTTACAGCAGCGACCTCTGCATCACAAGAGTTGCGGAGCGAAATGCCACTGGATGGTGATATAGCACTTAGCTTGCCAGTTGATTCTGATACGTAGCCAACAGCAATATCAAGCGAATGCAACGTGAGAGCAATGGCAGCTTCCTCTCCTGCTTGCTTCGGGGTGCAAAAATTAAAACAATCAGAAATACCAGACATCTAGTCCTGAAGTTTGATGCCAAGACGCCTGAAACTGCCAGCATCGATTAACGCTTAGGTTTTCTGGCCGACACAAGAAGAACGTGGTCTTTGGTCCTAATGAATGCGCGTACAAGGAAAGCATTATTGACGGGGTAGGGGAGAGCGAAGAAAGGTATACGAAGGCGAAAGAGAAGAGGCATCAGCCGTGACCTTATTCGGCTTACCCGCCCTAAATCAGCAGGTAAAGAAACCCAGCTGAGGAAACCAGGGGATACACGATATGGCATGACAGTATTATTGGCTGGTGAGCAGGGAAAGTGCAAGGGAGTACAGACGTGGTGAAAAGGAGGACTAGATTCCTCCATTAAATCCTAGAGGCGCAAAACGCTGACCGGAAGGTGAAAGTATTTAGCAGTAATTGCCAATGCGTTACATTTTTTTAAGAAAACGTCGTCACAAATGTCAACCTCCTAACCATTGGCCAGTCTGACTATACACGAGTTGTCACATCCCGGTAAGGCCCAGTCTGTTCGTGACGGAAATTATCTTCCCTGAGTTCTGCGATGCTACTCAGAGCATATCGAGTGCTTACAAAACCACACACGAGTAAAAGTGAGAAACCTGTTCACATCATAGTCGATAAGTCTATGTGGCCATCGGTCACGTGAACAAACCATAAAAATCCGCATGCGTGTCGGAGTGGAGTGCACAGCCTTGAACATAGTGAGCGAATCACGATCGCCTGAGCTGTAACCAGACACTCATTTTGAAGGCGTGTCAGAAAGTAGTTAGGCACTGATCAGCGTATTCGCCCGGTGGTATCAGAATTAATCACATGGGTTGTCTCAGTCAAATGACCACCCAAAATGTTTCTAACAGCCCCCCTGGTTTATACTAGTTTATACTAGCTTAAATTCCAGTGAACCGTGGCTTATTCAGAAGAAAATAGAGCAAGAAATAGGTGGGGGGAACTTTTTACTCGTTTTTGTAGATTCGCTTGTTATATACCAAACGCATGGTTCATTAAAGCTGGTATAGTAACGTTTTGACCATCTAAATGCTCTTCACTTAGTAGAAATAGTTGCTTGTGCAAGTAAATTAAAAAATTTTAGTTCTTTTGAGCTGATTTCGAATAAATTTCTTCAAATGTCCATCAAATTCTTTCTTTTATCTGTTGACCTGGATGCTCCATATTGTAAGCAGAAGCGAGCAAAAAGGCGTGCTCTACAAAGCAACGAGCAGTTGCCAAAATCGTGCGATGTATATGTCCTCTAATAGGTGATTGATGCTTCAGTGTTTTGGCATCCAGTTACCGCCTGAATTAGTGCGCTTCACTCAAAGAAACTCACTTGATATGGTAGAGGGCCCCCCGGCAGGTGATTTCTCCCTCATCTCGCATTTATTTGTGAATATTTGTGCAAATATTTTTGAATATTTGGCCATTTTTTAAGATGATCACCGGGATGCACAAAACTAAAGTTATACGTGTTCCCTTTATGACTCAATTAACAGACCACACCATCTACAGCTGATCTGTCCTATTTAGGTTACCTTTTGACAGTGAAACTTGTCGTTTTTGGGGCTTGGCCTTTTGGATAATGCTGCTGATGGTATTCTGAAGCAGAACATTCATTTTTCCACATTTTGGACAAAGCCGGAATGAGGGGCGGCTGTTGTCCAACAGTTCGTTGAAGTGCTGGAAAATGATTCTACCTGGAGGTTGCTGGGTTAACCTCCTGATGGTCATTTCAGACTGTCCCTCGGATGGTACAAGAAGCGATGTGATACAGGTCTCTCTTAATTCAACGGGAACCTACAATTTTCTTAGATCATATGGGCTGATGCTCTGAGGACAAATGGTCTGGGATGTGAGAGATGGATGAACTCGAGTCCCTAAGTCTCTCCAGTTTTGCTGAATGTTTTGCAAAAAAAGTGGATAGCAACGCTCCTAACACATTTGCTTGCGCTGAAAGGGTGGCGAAGGGATACTGTAAATTCTCCGCAATATGCACGCGTGGAGAACTTCACTTAGTTTCCACCTGAAGGTAGTTGACTATGCAAGTTTCTCACCAAGTAACACTAAGAATCGGGTTGTTGGCTGTTTAGCGTTCAGTGAAGTACCGATTAGGTCATATTTGTAGGTGTTTCAACGATATGCCATTCACCTGCAACGTCCGCCGGAAATACTGTTATCTTCACAACATTTACAAATGAAGTTTAGACTGAAGATAATAAAAATTGGAAATGATCGAAATTTCAGTTACGCTTTGAGTTATTTTTTTACTATGGCTATTCTATGTGAACATGCTAATCTCTACGCAAGATTTCCTTAATTCTGATTGGGAAAAAGCGATTAAATCATTTGGCTATCCAATTTCCACTTTCACAAATTTTTGAAGGAGACCAGTATTAAAAATTTGAGAGAAACTGACGCCGAAAAAGTAAGTGACCACCAAGATCACTTGTCCCAGATTATCAGTCGCCACGCGATGAAAACGACCCATAAGGTCGAATTTACAACCCGTATGTAGTGCCACATTGATTCGTCGCCCAGTACTTCAGCCGTAATGTACTTTTCGCTTTTTCTTATGTGTATATAGCGAAAAATCAAATATGTTTCTTCATGATAGAATTCCGTTTTTGGTTCATTCATTTTTTCGACCTAACCGATGACGGTCATTTCCATCCGGGGAGTGCGGAGAGCTGAAAACTTTACAGTATGCTCTTGTTAGTCACCTATTACAACCAGCAATATGAAACTAATTCAGTGATGTATAAGTTAACACATCGTCTACTTCTGAAAGTTGTAGTTGGATGCAAATGACTGAAGAACAGAAACTTCACTTGGGGGTTTTCAGTGAAGATATTCGAAATTAGATCCTTATAAGATTGCTTGTCCTTTAGATCACCATATATCTTATTCTGGAACGGAGATAGCATTCTTTCATCCAAGGGGACCAGAGGCTATCAGTTAGTCGGTACTCGATTCATAACTCTAGCTCCGTATTCCAAAAATATCCTCACATTTGGCTAGGGCCTGGGGTCATGAGACCTTTTCCAGATTTCGGCTGCGCACTTCTGTCACTCGCGGATGACCTCAGTTTTTCTCCATTAAAATCATTTCCTGTTTGGATTGAGACACCCCATAAATGGTCGACGAACAGTGAGTCTAACGTTGCCGGGTTTCCCGAGAAGTATTCTCACTCTAACCTCACTCGACTCGAAACAGACAAATAGTTGGCAAACCAAGCAAGGCACGTGTAATGGAATAGTGGATGTTCGGGACTATCTCACTTATTCAAGTCCTTCAGTCTACTATTGACCCGTAGCGTTCACCGTCAAGATCTCAAGATATCTCCGTTTTTTTTTGTACTGAGTGTATTTGAGAATCTCAAAGTAGTGATGCGTGAAAACTCCATCACCGAAACCTGTTTTGAAACAGCCAAGAGTCTAATCGTTACCATCAGTGCGCTCCTTGGATGGATGTCTCCCAACGTATTCGTTCCGAGCATTCATTCTAGCTAGAAGTGTCAAATTCCTCCTTGCAGCGAGCAATGAGGTTTTGACAACATCATGCACAGATATGAATGTGACTTCTTGGGCAAAGACGGATGGCAGTGATCAGTCTGAAAGAACCGTCTACAATAGCAAGACAAGGGCTACCTAGTCGTTACAGCCTTGTACTGGGTGGTTCTTTAATGAGCATAGGATTGCCGCGAGATGATTCATACATAAGGGGTACGATTCGCCCAATGGACAAAATAGCTTAAATACTAAATGCTTGCTACAACCAAAGTAGGCTCGAATGTTAACAGCTGATTGTTGATGGTGTGCTCCATGGAACTTATATTAAAGTTTCTTGTGCCGTGGGAAATCAAGCTATCACAGGCCGGTACCCTTCCAACAAGTAATGAACAATACGAATCCCCGTTTGTGAAGGGCATCGGCAATTTTCCGAGTCTCCGAATGAATCCATTATAATTTCAAATTCACCAAGTAATTGTACCTTTGCTGAATTCGTTTATCTCAGCACTAGTGAATATTCCGTCTTTGTTCCTTCTCGAAAAGACGGAAAATATAGTGCTAGGAGCTTTATTCTCTAGCGCCACAATTTTGCAGCTGCCTGAGCGACAGAACAATCTTTCATGGTACTCTCTAAGTAAACTCTTACGGTTCTAAACAAAGTAAACCATTTCCTCCGAGCCATCTTCCATCCTCAACAATTTGTTACTCTTCTATCGTTTTTAGCTAATGCCCAACCCCCTAGCGTTTACGAATTGTGTATTCCAAACAATGTGTACCGCGTGCTTCGATTGATGCAGATCCCACTTATTGTGGTCTTGCCTGGGATCATCCTAACGTTTGAAAACAGCAAAATTGCTTTCACATTGGCCAAACGCAGAAGCCAGTGGATGGGTTCAACTTTCTCCGACGAGGGCTGTTCCAACTGGGACAAAAATAGAAATCGGCAGTCGGGAAACGAGAAACGGAGTAATTCCGCACATGTAAACAATCCTATGGCAGAATGCCACAGGCAAGCGAAAGATCAGGAGGACCGTTTGACTTTGCAACTGCTCATTGTCTCCTGCGCGTTTTGGATTCTCAGCATGCCCAGTCTGATTTTTGTGGGCCTTCGCGCCCTCGCCGAAAACGCTAACACCGCCCATCATGTATCGGAGACGTTTGCGAACGGCTACTACGTGTCGTGGTTTCTCTACCAGCTAAACATGTGCATAGATTTCTTTATTTACTGTGTGGTGGGCTCAACTTTTCGTGAAACACTGTGGGCACTGCTCGAACGTGATTGGAGCAGATTTCACCGCTTACGAAACGCACTGTGTAAAGGTCGTTTGATTGATTCGAGTGACGGTGTGACTACATCGGATAGCAGGCGTCTTAACTAACAAGATTCAGTGTGGACGAGGTGTGATTTGCAAACTTCTTGGTTAACATTCACACACGGCACACTATTGTGGATGCACGTAAAGCACGAGCTTTTGAAAGCACTTTTAGGGACTCCTATTTTTGTCAATAAAGAGGTTCATTTGTTTATCTTTTGTAGAGTATAGCTGAAACTGTGTGATAATGGGTAGACATTTCACAGGTCACCTGATGCAGGCGATGGTCAGCGCATGCGCAACATCCGTCTAAAAGGAACAACTCTTCTGTGCGAACGTCGAACGACACTTTGGAAAACGACAAAGAGGACAACCACATTCGCGGTTGCTGCATTTTGCGAAAAGTTTGGCTTCTCAACATTGTTCGTAAATTGAGGGGAGTTGGCGTTCTCAATGAAGGCCACTACAACCTATCCACTGAGAAAAAACCAACCATTTGATGGTACCTCATCTCTAAAACCTCGAGATGTGTGAGTTGATCACACTGAACACTGGTGAGCGGGAATTTAAAAATTCGAACCTCTCTCGAGATGTGTGAGTTGCGCGCTGCTGACGATTCCCGCCAAGGAAACAGTTTCACAGTGCTTCTGGTGTAAGATGACTTTACTTGCAAGCTCCAGTCCCCATCCAAATTGTGATAGCTTCCATATCAGTGATCCAGACACAGTTAAGCCATGTAATTGGTTGTCATCGTTGTGGTGAAACCGTGGTGCGAATGTCACGACAGAGGATAACCACCGACTAATACTTTATGGCATATCTGCATTGTCCCCAAAACAAAGTCTACTCAATGATTTGGATAACGAAGCTTTGCTGCAAAGTTCACGACATTTGACTGACTGATCTGTCGTAGGAAGAGAAACCAACTCACCTTTCCCTCCGAGTTTTCGGTTGGAAAGGCTATGCATTGGATTCCATTGAAAAACTGGAGAATATGACGTGCGTAACTTCTCTTATTTTGGATGGTGCGGACTGATCGCGGGACCCCTGGATCCAAAATGATAGTTAATCAGAACTCAAAGAAACATGCTTTAAAGTAAACCGTTTGATATCTTTCATGTGCAATAGACTACTTAAGTAGACGTGGGTGTACTTGACCGCCAAAAGGAAGACGAACTGGAGCATGACATTTACACGAATTATATAACTCAAAGAAACATGCTTTAAAGTAAACCGTTTGATATCTTTCATGTGCAATAGACTACTTAAGTAGACGTGGGTGTACTTGACCGCCAAAAGGAAGACGAACTGGAGCATGACATTTACAAGAACGAATTATATGAGGTTATTGACTTCAGTGGCCATCCGAGTACCAGAAAGTCTCGGTATGATACACATCGCTATGAGAGTCCAGAACTTTTCTCTCACTGTCGCTCCAAAAATAACAGAATGGTTCAGTCGATCAAAGACAAGTTTGAATAAAGCCGCGTTAAAAAAACACCAAATTCATTTCAAATACAAAAACGTTGTTCACGGTTACGCTCAATACCCAATGTTATCCAATTGTGAAAGGACACCAGCCCTCAAAATCTGCGTTACAGCGATGGGTGATCCCTGGAATACCAGACTTCTGACGGATACTCACAATGGTTGCATGAAGTTTCGAAAGTTTTGACATTCTTGGAACAGCCTAACAATCAACTTCACCTTATTGGTACTCTAAAAAGAAAGTTATTCAGTGACATTTTTTATCGGCCTAGATGGGGCAATGAACTAGTTCCTCTGAGTTCTTATCAGCGCTACGAGATCCTAAATAATGTGCCCTAAGGGTTCAGAGCTCCAGACTGATCAACGTTGTGGGTTTAAAAAATTATGAATATGAGACTTGTCAAAGAATAGTTTTTACTCAATTCTGGGGTCACTGTTGTGGCAGGTATCGTAGTCCGGGCTTCTTTAATTTGCTTGCATGGAAGTCCTACCCGGCGAAAAACACAGTAGATTGTTCTCACTGACGCCGGTTTTGTTATATCTTTGAGGTTTTATTGACAAATATGTCCGGTCTGGATCGAACAGTTGCACTTTCACTCCATGTGTCTGACCAACAGGCAGTCACCATTGGATCTATATGATTTTGTTATATCTTTGAGGTTTTATTGACAAAATGTCCGGTCTGGATCGGACAGTTGCACTTTCACTCCATGCGTCTGACCACCGGGCAGTCACCATTGGATCTATATGACGTTGTTTAAATCGACCACTATCCTGTTAGCGAATATGTCCAAATAGGCCAAAAAGTAAACTACAAACAACTTAGCTGAGAGTTAACCCTAAATTCGGGGAGTATTGGTACTATCACGATGCCCATCGATCCTGAGGTGTTGTCCTTAAAAGGACACTTGCAATATATGAAGCGAGGTCATGAAAACGACCGAACCAGGTGAACTAAGTGCTTATCTAAAAGCTGGGCAGTGTTCAACTTTGTGTGATCAGGATCAAACATATCCTACACAACTTTTGCAAGGGTATTTTACTCACTTACACTTATCTTGTATTCTACTAATCACCGTAACTGAGCAATAGGAGCTCAAATGGATGCAGCAGAAATGGCTACTGTATAAAACTTATTTATTCTGATGCGAACAGATGACTTCTATCAATGGCACGTCTATCTAACGGCACACTGTCTTCTTTAAGTAAAATGGAAGCTACTACCTGAACAGCTTCAAATCGATGGAATAGTCTGCAATAGTCTGAAAATAGTTTTTCAAGGTTGTCTCTCTTCACAATGAACTACCATTGTATCCGTTTTGATACGCGTCACGAGCACTTTTCTTCTTGAGATCTTTTGTGCCAACCTTGCACCTGTTTTCATCTCATTAAAAGCTGTATATTATACAGCTAACTTGACAAACTTTTTGTTATATCTAACTACTGTTCCAACTCCGGTGCCTGGTGCCAGAACTCAACAACAAGGAACACAATAGCTTTATCGCAAAAAGCTAGTGAGTGTGCGTGCAACGGCCCTGCGCTATTTAAGGGGGCTGTCTGATAGGCGTTTAGTGAACACCAGTCAAAATCGATCGTGCTTCTATGGGATGTCTGAACACTGATCACATTCGGTCGTCCTTCTGTGGTGTGCCTGAACACTCATCGGGTTTTGCTGAATTGATTGAGTGATTGACTGGCCTGGATGCTTGCCGGCTTTCCTGTTGAGATTTTGGGTCTCAAAAGGGGTTCTGGGTTTACTTTCAGGAATCTGACCTTGCTGATAATTTTGATACAGACTGTAGTCTGATTCAAAACCTAATTGTTAATATTTTAATTTGGAATACCATCTTAATGAACTGTTGGGGTAATTTTTCACAACTAGCATGCTAAGACCGGAATGCAAGGGGGGAATATGAAACAAGCCTATTCCTCTAAATGCTGCTACCAATTATCTAGCGTAGTTTATTACAGTGAGTTGTCTTGGTGCGATTAAATTGGTTAACCAGTCAGATAAGTTCAGCTGGGAAACCGGGGATATCTAACCCCATGATTTGTCACGAAACTGAGAGAGACAGAATTCTCTTCACTCATGTGGTCTTCAGTCATAAACTACGTCAAGGTCTCCGGTGATTTCAGTAAAACAAAAAGGACTGATGACAATTACACTGGTGCCAAAATGCCCAGCACACTGGTCAGTGAACTTCCTGCACAATCACTTAGAGTGTATTCCCTGTGCTAAATTATACTGTAGTACCAGGAAATTTTCCCCCCCCCCCCCACAGTGAGACTAACAATGAACAAGAAGTTAGACAGCCTTCATTTGTTATCTATAAATGATGTAGAACACTGCAGAGGCTTTTCAGGAAGATGACCCACTTTGAGATGCTGAGATAACAACTAAAAATAAATTTTGATAACCCATTAAACAAGTTGTGAAATGAAAGACACTGACTCCAAACAACGCTAGAAAGCGTCTGCTATCCAGCAATGAGTAGAGTTAGATCGTAACGTGACCAAATGTTCATTTGTGCTCCAGAAAGCAGGGTAAAGATCAATAGATGGGAAATTTCGCGTTAAAAACCTCTTAAACTGACAAACACATAATTGACTATGTGCCGTAGGCCTGTACAATGGACAAAACTATCCCCCAGTATCATTCAAAGTTCGTAGGATTCTCAAGCTTGAAAACTAATATGTTCGCAAGTACACATCAATACGAGATTGATGAACATCGCCACTCCTGAACAACCGCCACAATGGAACTGTGTTATTCGCGCACCCTTAACCAGGTGGCTGAAAATTCTGCGGTTATTTCCAGTGCCTGATCAAAAAGCTAGATCTGCTTGGGAAAGAGGCAGGCACTTTAGTCATAGGACTCATTCAGCGGCAGCTGTCGTGGCTCTACCGCGTGGTGCGCACGCCGAGACATCCTCAGCCGAGACCAGTTTTAATTCTGCTTAACAGTGGCTCGAATTGCCAAGTGGAAAACGTACAACTCACCAGGAAGCCATGAGAGTCATGTGGGGTTCATCCCGCCCGTTCCGTCATCAGTGGTGTTCATTATCTGAGATTCTTTCCAGGTTGACTCATCGCATGTTTGGAAGTGTATGTCCCTCGAGCGCTAGTGATAGGCCAGCACCATATTCCCCCCCCCTCCGACCACCCATTTTGCTTTTTTTCACTTTAAGGTTTTGAGTGTAATTAAATAAACCTCGTGATTATACGGCAGTGAATCGTCAATGTCAACCCTAATGTTGCCTTCACTGTTGACGAAAAACAAAACAACAACTTCGAGAAATACACTTAAGTGCATCTTAATTTGGTTTTCGGAGGAGACAACTGGATCTCTCATCTATGGTGCTCTTCAACTGAATGTGCTGCGCAAAGGCCACCTCGTGTTTCAGGGGGCCTGATACACCGGCATCGCGGCCTATTTTTTCAACATTTTATCGACATTTTATCAACGTAACCAAGTACTCAGGCAGAAGATACGATTGAGGAAAACTGAGAGACTGTGCGTACCTGATGAGTCTCAAGAAGGTCCAGACCGATCGTGGCGCCCCGAAGTGTTTTCGGCAAACTGAATAGTTTCCTTTATGGAACTATACTGCGACATCTCGAATATCGTGCCAACTGAATCATGAGGCGGCCTGTGTGCAGCACATTCAGTTGTAGAATATCATAAACGAGAGATTCAGTTGAGTCTCTCGTGAAGACCAAATTGATTTGCAAATGAGTATATTTCTCGAAAACAGTCCAATTTGGGTTCAAGTAGAACATAAGGTTGACAGAAACTCTGGGACCGCACCTACTTGATGAGTCACAAGTAGTGTGCAACCGCACGCAGGTTGACGAGGCATTTTCAACAACCTTGTGGGTATCGATTGTGGACATCGGTTGGGTATCGGTTGTGTGTGTGTGTCGAAGAGTTTTCAGCAGCCTTCTGAGTAGTTTCCTTCGTGAAAACCTTGTGGCTAGTTTCCCATATGAAAACTCCAAATTGATTGTAGCCGGCAGGCAGGGTATATTGATTCCCTCTTTCGCCATACGCATATCAATTCAGCTTAATTCAACGTGGGATCAAAAATGTTCTTGAGTTTTGGTCACATTAAAGTTAAGTTGAGTTAAGTTAAGTTAAGTTAAGTTAAGTTTTCATTCGACCATCTCAAGGAGACTGGTGCACATGGTTTACTTTGGCACCCGGATTTGTGCCAATCAATCAGGTGTAGTCCGTGATTTCAGGTGCGTTACTTGGGACTGAATGGCTTCTGTGTATTTCTGTAGGCCACAGGTAAAACAACCGCCTCCTGGTCGGCTTTTTTTTCACATTTGCTGGCTGCGCGTCACGTGCGTGTTCTCTTCGCTGGGCTCTTCATATGCCTACGTTTACGCATATGTCATACCAGCCAGTGAGACGACTGGCTTTTGCGTGTATATCTGCTACCAAGGGTCCATCGTGGCTTGGTCCACGTAATAACGTTTCGAAAATTTGTCCACGATCCTTCTGTGTTTACTTTAAATGGTGTATCAACTAAAGTGGACACTCTAACGGTAAATATGTGATATGATGGTGCTAAATTTTACCCAGTCTTCCGGGATTCATCCGGAAATGTCCAAATTCCGCATGTGTAAATACAATATTCCAGGCAGCTAGACGGTCTGAAGTGACACTTGGCTAATAAACACAGGGTCTATGGATCCCCATGTCACGGCGCTTTGCGACTAAAAAAGCGTTCAGCTGTAGCACCCTTCCGGTGCCTAGCTGCCATTCCACCCGAAGGAAGCACGGGGGCTAGGCTACTGCCAGGTTGCCCAAGGGGAAGTCGAGTGGCGGAGGTCGGACTCGAACCACAACCTTCCGGTCAGTAAATTCGCGCTCTAACCACTTGGGCCATCTCGCCCACTTGCGACTAAAAACCAAAAATGCCCTCACAGATGACCAAGGATTACTAGTTTTATTGCTTTCAACTGGTGGTTTTTTTGGACCACCAATTGGAAGAAACTTAAAAAAAGCTTAGGAAGCAACCAGGTGGGAAACATTACGGAATTCCATGTATAAGACGTTCCCCGGTTTTATATGCGACCGAGGCACCCACAGGACCACTTTGTCCTTCTAGCACTGAGCAAGGCTTCAATTACCAGCTGCTCATTTCCAGATTTCTAGGCCAAATCCGAAAAGTTTGCAACACTGTACTAAAAGTCAGTTTTTCAGTTGTGTTGACGCAATTCTTGTCTGCGTTTCACTCAAATTCACGGAAGGTAGTTGAGGAACATGGAGAAAGGCATTCTGATGAGAATGTGAAATATGAAAGGTGGCAAGACGGCTCAAGTGGCTAGAGCGCGAATTTACTGATCGGAAGGTCTGTGATTCGAACCCGACCTCTGCCTCTCGACTTCCCTTGTCTAGGCTTGGGCAACCTGACGGTATCCCAGCCCTCGTGTTTCCTTCGGGTAGCATGGCAGCTAGGCACCGAAAGGGTGTTACAGCCGAACGT
>NW_008751991.1:468132-471312 GCF_000715545.1 Opisthorchis viverrini | reverse complement strand
CTGAAATCCAGTTAAATGTCTTGTTTAGGATCCTTTTAAAACAACATTATGTCCAAAGATAGATCAGAAACGAGAGATTCAGCTCGGTTTCATATGAGTCTCCCGTCGGAACCAGATTGGTATGCAAAAGTATGCGAAAGTATGTTTACTTCCGGATGACCGGCGGACACAGTTATCACTTTTTGGAAAAACTGTCTTGAGATAACCTGTTCCGAGTCGAAAAACATCCAGCTATGCAGGTTTCGACGGATATGTGCTGGTGCTCTCATCACATCGATTAACTGTTGGTTAGAATCTGACTTTTTGACAGAATGATGGACATTAATAATGTGGTAAACTACTTCCGGAGATGCAGGGAGCCATCCATGACTGAAAATCTGTTGACAAAATGGAAGTCAATAAAATTTCGAGAAAAAAATACTTAGTTGGAATAAAAACGGAGCAGAAGTTTCCACTGATTTAATTAAAAGGGGGGTTGAACCTAAACCGGCACTAATAACAATTCTTCCTCGAAGTAAACTGAATTTAAGGTTGTATGGATTGATTAATCAAATCCCTTCAACAGTCCACTCATTTGAAGAGTACCATAAACTAGGGATTCAGCTTGATTTCAGATTAGTCCCTCATCAAAGCTGAATCGGTGTACAGACAAAGCGGAATCGGTGTACAGATTAGTTCAGTAGTCAAATTTCGTGCAATTTGGGTTCAACTAGAACATAAGGCTGACGGTATCTCGGGGACTGCACCTCCCTGATGGGCCCCAAGAAGAACGAAATCTGTCTTGGGCTGTCGAAGAATATTCAGCAACCTTATGAGTAGCATGTCACAACTTTGTCCAACTCATCAGCACTCTCCTCCAAGGTAACCAACGCCACATGGTTTCTTTTAGACCATTTAACCCGCATCGACATTAACCTACACAATCGGTTCCTACTTACCACCTGCCTACCCGCGCATCAAAATATCCAGGTAAACAAACTTTACCGACTTCCGACAAGAAGCCACTTTCGGTAGAAAAAATATTCCTTGTTGGTTGTCAGTCAGCTAATATTCATTCCGAAAATTTGGCCTACCTGAAGACGTAGCCTTAGAATGCTTCAAACTCTAGATCAATATTTACTGATCAACTGGTCATTGGTCCGAGAATCGAAGATATGTGTCAAGGGCTCTCATAATGAAATCGGAGTGTTTGTCTTAATTTTTCGACCATGTAAACAATTCCAGTCCGATTGGATAAGGTTTTCGAGCTTCAGGTACTCACTTTCGCCACTGTATCGACCCGAACCGGACCTCTCAAAAGCGGCTTTTCAAGGTGGTCTTATTCACCATAAAGTTTATCCAGAGCGACTAATGCATGCATGCGATTAGTTTCTGCACATTGAATTTTTGAGGTTGTGATGAATTAGGTGTACAGTTCACTGACACAACCAACGAAATGATAGTGCTCGGTAAGGAATGAAATCTGTTCATGAATATAAAGACCAATCCAGAAAAAGACCACGTTTGGTTTTCATGAGAAATGTACACTCAGCAAGACCGGATGCAGTATTCGGGTGATCCTGATGCCATGGCAAAATCCACGCACGCTTTGTCGGAACAGAGCACTTGCAAGAGTGAATACTAACGCGCGGAAATAGGCCCTTAAAATTCCACATGACACCTCTACTGTGAAAAGTCATTCACCCTAACCTTTGCTGTGCTTCGGGAACGGAAGACAGGTAGCCGATCTACAGAAACGGACGAAATGTTTCACGTGGATGAAAAGTCAGGTCTCAAACTGGACACCTCGACGTTTAGTCACACTGACCAATAGTTCAACCTCCAATGTCTTCTGTGTCTCTGGAAATGTCTTGTAAGCGCTCAGCTCAATGGTCCAGTCAGGCAAGAAATGGCCAGGAAGCTCCTCAGGTGTTCTGTCGACGCGCCCCACTTAATATGCGGTTTCCACGTATTACTCATGAGTAGTTAAATATATTTTAGAATCCGAGCCCCAGTCATTTGGGACTGGTAACCTTGGAGATGCTGCATTGACCTCCCGATAAGTAACTGAACGGATGGCTGTTCAGTGACCAGTTTGCGATGCAGAAGACATTAGAAAAGTCTATCAAAATGAGGAGAATATGACAAAGAACAGGAGCTCACTGTAATTGTGCACAGTCCGCCACATCTTCAGGCTTGATAGACATCGGAGGGCCGTCTTATTCTTTCACATAACCGAGGGATCGTTCCGCTATAATTAGTGCCCATTCAGGGCTCTAAACAAAGTTCATGCACCCACAACCAAATTTCACACGTAGTTTATAAAAGTGTCACCATATGATTGGTCCACATTATAACCCAGTCTTTAAGTAAAACAGATTTTGGGAGACTAATGTGACAGGACAGAATGATTCTTCAAAACTGAGAAGTCACTTAGGCCAAGATCCGCGAATACGCAAAATATAGGACGTAATAGATGGCAATCTACTTGTTGTGGGATAAGTGATTCCCAAGCAGGGGACTACTCGGTATAACAGTCGATAATCCGCTTAAATCCCTGATAATCAATAACGTGTGCCAGGTGACCATTCGTATTCCAATGAAGACGCTAACGACAAAAACCACACAGTAAAGCAAGAGGTGAATTCAATTCAAGGCGGGATCAACTGGCTTCGGAAAAAATCACTGTTTATGAAATACGTACAACAATTCAACTTGACCGCAAAATAATAAGAACTTTATTGTCCCAGATCCCCAAGTTCGTCTACAGGAACAGATTTCACCCACTTTCAATTGATCCCACACATTCACAGGAAGTTACATTGAAGCTGTCCGAATGAATCTCACGTAAACACAAGCTAACGGCGTGCGTTATAGCGGAGCCGTGGAACCCCACAGTGTGTGTTTCTGATAGCCACAACCAGTGGTAACTCACCACTATAATTGTTTTTATTTCTCCAAACTGGATACTAGTTCCGAATACATTCTAGAAAGGACTCCACTAAGAATACAACTAACTTGCGGTGTACATGTGAAGCCGCCTTACTACCAGAATTTCGTTACCAATAGTGGGAAACTTCGCAACTTCTTTTGAGCCTCACGAATGAACAGCGGTGAAATTTAATGGATCTGCACCCTGCCGTAAAACAACTATTGTATCTAGCGAAGTACACTCATTTACAAACAAATTTGGTTTTACGA
>NW_008751991.1:465660-467858 GCF_000715545.1 Opisthorchis viverrini | reverse complement strand
CACAAACGAGGGATTCAGCTGGGTCCCAGATGAGTCCCTCGCAAAACCAAATTTGTTCGTAAATGAGCGTAATTCAGCCTATTAGCATAATCTGTGCAACACTCTCTTGTGCCATCAGACGAAAAAACAACAGGCTTTCTTCCACCTTTGGTTAAAGTAGTCATGGACGATTCATGTTGCAATTAAGGTGAACCCAGCATGGATACATGCGAATATCTCCAAGTAAGGAGAATATAGGGTAGTAGAAACCAACGGTTTTGAGGTTTTCCTCGAGAGAATCAACAGTCTATTCTGATTTTCTTTTAGCCACAGAAGCTTCGGGGTCCAGCATTAACATATGCAAACCCGGGTTCACCTTCTTCGTGTGCCGAGTCGTCGAGATTCCTCTGATGACCCTCATACCTGGCATCATCCTTTTGGTGGAGAACATGAAAATCTCGGCCACTCTGTCCGATCGGCGTCGAATGTGGTTGCGCGTAACCAGTCACAGAGAAAACAATCTCCGCAAAGTTTCTGTGTCCAACATTTCCACAGATTCTCACGCCTTCGAACCGGGAAACCTAATGGCTCAAAGTCATGTCGAGGCAAGGCGTAGCGAACGTCAACTGACCATTCGGCTTTTTCTTGTTTCCATGGTGTTTTGGGTACTCAGTGTTCCCAGTTTCATCATGATAGCCACCCAGACCATACTTGAGTTTACGGATCACCGTCAAATGTACTTATCATGGCCCGTGGCAGACGCGTATTATATATCTACCTTTTTGTTCATCCTAAATTTGTCCATAAATTTTATCATTTACTGTGCTGTTGGGTCGACATTTCGCAGAGCATTTCGAGCACTGATTACTTGCCACTGGAAAGAGTTCACACGTTTACGGGATTTCATTTGCCGAGACTTGGTCGAGTTGACCGAACACAGTGACGCCCCTGAGCATCTTGTGCAACGTGGCCGGAGGATGGGCGGACAGCGACCCAGAAAAGCAGATGCTTGCGATAGTGACTTACCACTGAAACCTCTGACAATTCCACAGCGATGCTGCACACAGAAACCCAACCGCTACCACTCTTTTGTCTCGCTACGTAACAAACCTGTTTCATTGTGATTCGCCGTTTCACCTGACCTATCCTATGATTTCTATCTCCATCTGAATCGACGCAAGGCAAAAAAGACGATAATGTGCTCATTCACGTGACAACTGGTACAGTCCACAGTGTTTTTTCTCAGAAATATTGATGGTTACGTACAACGCGGTTGGTGTAAGAGAAACGGCACCTAACGTATCCCATCCTCAGTGTTCTCCCGACCGAACTAATGCACGCGGAAGAATTTGACGATAACAATAGTGGCTATAGGCCATAGTTCGACAGTCGTGTCGGCATTCGTCGTTCTGGTGTCGAACATGAACCGTCACCAAAATTCCGCAGTTATAGGCCATAGTTCGACAGTCGTGTCGGCGCACTATGGCATTCGTCGTTCTGCTGTCGAACGTGAACCATCACCATAATTCCGCAGCTCGAGGGCACAAAGATGGACGTCCCAGATGTTCGTTCGTCCTGAATCTCTCGATCATTCTATTCTCCGATGGTACGTGTTGCACTAAATCCCCAGTTGGCGCGACATTTAAAATGGCGAGGTATATTTGCTCGATAAAGCAACTGATGAACAGGACAAATGAGAAAGATTAAGATGAGTTTCACCTGAGCCTCCCGCCGACACCAAACTAAAATTTTGTATACTGTCCGATTTTTGTAATGACGACTATACATTCATTCCCCTAATTTCGACAAAGCAACAGCCTTTTATATCTATGTCTTCACTTTTGGAAACATTACTCCAAATAGTAGCTTGGGATAAAGAAAAGCTTAAAGACTTAAGAGGAAATTTCAAATACATACTTTAGTGAATCCGGGTACCATTAACAGCTTTTCACATCATACCATTCATAAAAGCCAGAAAAGTGCACAAAATAGTTGACCTCATCTGTAAAGTAAAAATGTCTGTTAAAGTTATCAAGTGGCTCAGAAAATGAGTAATGTCATGTTGTGGACCACAGTTTTCCTAATAACTTAATACCGTGAACCCGAGTCTGGATAGCCGCTTGATAGCCTGATGCACTCAGCTAAACCAGAAAGCCAATCAGCGTGCGAGTCAGCTGATATATCGAACACTGACTCGTACAGGCGTGTCATGTGCAGCC
>NW_008751991.1:441829-465603 GCF_000715545.1 Opisthorchis viverrini | reverse complement strand
GAATAGAACTCATCTGTCAAGGGCAAGTAAAAACCAACCAATTAGATCTGTCTCAACGAAAACGGTTGTTCCATCGCCAGTTGTGTAGTTCAGTTACGTTCTGAGCTGGTTCTTCTATTATTTCACAAGACGAGTAAAACTTCCATCGGAGAAGTCGCTTGGGAGGCCAGACAGTATGTGAGCATGTGATGTGGTTTGGCAAATGATTGATTGGTGGCGTTATATGCTAAGTGCGAGTTAACCACACTGCTGATTAGCTGCTTGCAATTGAACGGTTAACAGTTCAAATCTACATTGAGTTTCGTGAGATGCGCACTGCTGATTACTCTCCAAAGGAGGAAACAGCTGACCAGTACTTCTCGGCTTTTCAGCATAGACGGGCTTGATTGACAGAACGAAATCTCTATTAACTGGATAAATCGTTCGAATCACCATGGGTTGAAGTTCGGCAGGCCGCTACGCGTTAACTTGGATCAGATGCGTCGGCCTAACAACTCTAATCACTTCTTTGGGACAGTTAAGCAAATACAAACAGCTTTATGTAAACCGGCTTCCCGAACTCAGTAGAAATGATGTAATCTGATTGTAATTCAACTTTGGCGCGCGGGCTGAACATTTTCAAGGACCTAACTACTAGTGGACAGTCGGAATCGCCCCTGATTTTTCACGCGCTTCAAGGAAAACCTGAAAACTTCTAGTCAACAGTAGTCTAAGTAAGTCCACTGAGCAGCGCAGGCAAGTGAGACTCATCCAAACCCGTAATTAAAATATCCCCTCGGATTCTGACGGAGTGTCTTCTAAGCCAATTTCCAAGCTCGGAGATGAGACTAACTGCCACCTGACCAACGGCTAACACTGTTCGTGTGTTTTTGGATGAGATCGTCAATGACGTTGGGTCAGATTAGTCTATTTTGATGTCATCCAAAAGTGTAGGCAGTTCATTCTCAATCGTTTTACTTACGGCCCCTGTGTACTAAGCCCACGCCCTCCTTTTTACGCCCACTACTTACCAGGTCTTTCTTCCCTCATGGTTGCATTACAGCTAGGCAGCAGTATGTATTATTCTGTGTTGATAGTACTGTAGATTTTTCGATTTCAATAGAAAAGGGAAAGTTATCAAGTCACCTCTAAAATAGCTATTTATACCTTATCCGGGCAGTCCATTCGAACTGGCCGATCAGCGCGACGGACTACGAATTGCCTGATGAAATGAATCCTTTCCGCTTACATAGTGAACTCCACTCGGATTACAAGAGATCATGTGTTTCGTTCAACAACACTGAGCGCATATTCCTGACTAGGCACCCCGCAGTACGAAGCTCGCATCAAATACCCGTTGAGGTACCAACAATGGCTTCGAGGTTTTATGACGCCCGGTTCTTAATTGCGATGTAATTCTACGAGTAAAGCCAATCTATGCTGAAAAGTTGAAAATCAAAGCATAGCTGAGTCATTCTTACTGGGAAACATTGCGCGTTGTACGAAACTGCAGTAAGGAGTTTCAAACCCGCGACTCTCGGAGCGACTGAGCAACATCGTTATTAGCTCTCACTTGGACGGCGCTGATTTGTTAACCACATCACATGGTCACGTACTGAGTAGCTCCCCGAACGACGTGCCGTCGGATGTAAATTTTGATTCGGACTCAAAATCCTGTACGATGGAATTGTTTCGCTCTGCACCTTTCACGTACTACACCTTTAGCTTGTTAGGTTACACATCGAAGTGGATCGCCAAACACTTTGAAATGAAATACCACACTGTTGAACCATGTAGGCTGCATTGTGCGCAAGCAGTTTTCAGGAAATCGTTCTGCGAAGTTTCACTGGTGTGGGAACTTTCATTGGGTCATCACCTAAACAACAACCTGGAAGTGTATCTGTGAACTGAAGAGCGGCATCTGCTTTCAGACACACGAAAACGTGAACCTTAATGCCAGATGAATTTTTAGTGACGTGGAAAAAATAAACTCCCTAGTGTATTGCCCCACCCAAACAGCCTGAACAAAGCTTCGCTGAACCAATTAACTTATAACATTAGTAAGGTTTTCACGTGTTCTGGTCGCACCTGCCAACAATGCAGTTATTCATTATAGGCTCATATTTGGCTGTATTGAAGGAACAGTCTACATCAGAGAGATAAAGATCTTGTATTTCCGCCACACGGATTATTTATAAAAACTCTGTAAACCCGGATACGCGTCGATCAATTTTCTAGGTGCTATCAGTGTTCAGATCACTAGATTTCTCTGTCTAGGTATGAACAGGCTGTTCCTGTGTGAAATTGGGGCGCTTCAAGACCTCCGAGTATGTAGACGGAGATCTTCATAATGAGCGAGTCATCGGAGAATTAGGAGACGCTGATTTTGTGGACCGAATAGCATGCTTAGTCCGGCCATGTATTCGACCTGAGGAAATATTCTTTGACCGTTTTCACCCAACCAACGAACGACAGTGTGGCACAACTGGATTACCTTCAGCATTACTTGGTTACAGTTTACAGGTAAAATGTAAACGGCTATGAGTGACTGAATGATTGTTGGTCCCGTTGGAGGATGTAACCAGCGAAAACCTTGCTGGGTACATCAGTTTCGACGAACATGTATCATGCATCCGGAAGAAAACGAAATTGAGATGTTGCCACGTGAATGAAGTTTCGACGGAAAGTACCAAAAAGTCGGAGTAGTTTTTGGACCGCAAACTTTTCAGTTAGTAATTCACACCCAGACATGTATCAAGCTACATCAGTAACACTCAGTCAAATGCGATCAGAATCAAAACCTTTCTAGTGAACTTGCAAAACGGGTATATTTTCATGAAGGAAACTACTCACAAGGCAGCTGAAAATCCGTCGACAGCCCAAGACCGGTTTCGCCCTTTTTGGGGCTCATCAGGTAGGCGCAGTCCCCGAGTTTCCGTCAACCTTACGTTCCACTAGAGCGCTCTGAAGTAACAAGGCTTCATCGAGGAATATCTGTCACAAAACGTATGTGTTTTAATGGGCCTCGATTGTCGTCTTTGGAAGTGCCGCAGACTGAACCCATACGAGCTTGGCTCAGGTACCAGACTTTCTGTTGCTTTCCAAATATACGGTTATCATATCATACTGAAATGTATTGCTGTATTGTTGTATTTTATGGTGTTGCATTGTACTCGTCTGTCACATGCGGTTCTGCAAATGATCTCCAGAACACTCTGGACATTTCGGAGCCTGAAACGGTGCTAGACGTGACCATCCGTGATCACTGTTGTGGAGTAATAACTGACTAACACTAACCGCCAATATACCTGTTCCAGGAGATGCTCAAAACGTCAGATTGTCTACCTAAATCGATAATAGTAGGCCACCGATTGGGCACAGTAATAGATTTAGAACTGTCCCCCAACAGTTCACCCTCCAGCCAGATTCCATGAGGTTTGAGGGTGCTCATCTGGCTGCATACTTAAAATACATGTGGCATTATCTACACTATGCTGGTGCAGTTCGCGTGATATGCCAACCAGGAAACGGTCAATGCCTCTAAAGCATAGCTATCTACATCTACCGCCCCAGATCATCAGCGAAAGAAACGTCACAAACGAGAGATTCAGCTGGTTTGGCGGAACCAAGTTTGTTTCCAAATGAGTGAAACTCTGGTAGTCTTTACCAGGCATAACGAGTACACCGTTTTCACAGTTGATGATGGAGAATCAGGAAGGGAATGCAGAAGACACGCATGTAGGCCCATGGACACTGAAGCTTCTTCTTTCAAGTCTCTAGAACCCATCGCAAAACACAAGAGAGGAGTTCCCGTACAGATGTTTCCGAGTGACGACAACAGAGCGATAGGTCGACGAAAATACTATTTTCCCAGTTCCCTGAAAAAGTAGTTTCCCGGCGGTGGTGAAAAAAAGGTTGCTTCGAACAGGAGTGCAATTTGGCACATAGAAGCAAGTAGTCTGTATTCATATGTACATGGGGAATTAGAAGTATCAAGTATCTCTGGGCTCGGCACTTCGGCCTATTCGAGCAGCCGATTCGGTCAACGCACGGGCTGGCAGAAGTAGGGCAGAGTATTTGAGACCCTGTGGAGAAGATGTAGACGAACAATACTCGTGCAATGAACAGATCACGTGATGAAAGAAGCATGAAAATACAGTGAACAATTTAGTAAAAAGGGCTTGAAAATATGCGGTGTATTTTACCCCCGCTACCGACGTCTTCCTACTTGACAGGTTTGGGTAACCAAATGATGTTTGCTTCAAACATCATGACAAAAAGTTCTCGCATTTCAGCGACTTTAGGGTTGGGTATATCGTACACCTTATGTGCACCGGGCGATATGTGCGTACAAAGTGAAGAGAGTCGAGCTGCCGTTGAAGAACTGCGCCGATTCAACCCACCCGTGTTAAATTCAATGGCTCCTATCCAAACTTGGACAACATAGCAGTACCCACGCTATTGGACCATATTAGAATCGCATGACAAAGTATCATGGCCAAATGGTTTGACTATTCTGCTAGAAAAAAACTTCCAAAAGTAGTTAGTCCACAACTGGTTTTGGTCAGTGGTGTCAATCCGAATTCCCTAGTGCATTACCAGCGGTTCAACCAACCCTAGAAGACATGGGAAAAGCACTCGCTGTTGTTGCAGACTTTCTTCTGGCATTACAGATCGTTTTTGGGGATACCAACTACGCACCGTGACGGTAAGCTCTCAGAAACTGGTTACGAGGCGGCGCATAGAAGCAGCTGACTGCATTTCCGAAACACATGAAAGGTGACCTCTTCCACATAAGTTTTGTAAAACATTCAATGTGTCGAATGGTATTTCGGAGTTTAATAGTACTTCACCAAGAACCGGTTGTCATTTTGTGCGTGAAAACCTAACAATAAGTGGGAAGAAGGATCAACTATTGCGACGAATTCACCAATCCAGCATCCCTGGTTATCAGCACTCTTTTCCGAAAACGGATCGTCCAGCCATAACGACGTTCAGTTCGGTCTATCACCTAGGAACAATTTGCCAATGGTACGCTCTCTCCAGCTGCTACAGTTTCTGTCATCACAAGATAGGAGAGCATGAGAGATGTGGCCAAGCATTAGAGGTGATGGCATGATTAGCTGGTTTGTATCGGTCTTATCGTTCGATCGTTCAGCTGTAGCACCCTTTCGGTGCCTAGCTGCCATGCCACACGAGAGCTGGGATACTACCAGGTTGCCCAAGCCTAGACAGGGGAAGTCGAGAGCCACAGGTCGGGTTCGAACCACGGACCTTCCAGTCAGTAAATTCGCGCTCTAACCACTTGGTCCATCTCGCCCCGTATCGCTCCTAAGAAACAAGAAACTTCCAAGCAGCTACATTCTGAAGGCGACAGCCTTGAAGAACGAGCGTCATGCCCGTCATAGGTGGGCTAACTCAAACAAGACTCCTTCTTCGAGCTCGGAAGTTGGAAGGTACCATTCGTTTATGAAATTCTCAGCGTATAACAAGGGCCCAACGTCCCTCCTGGTCGTGATAGAAACGAACACTGATGTGAAGGGGTATTTCGGATGGGTGATCCCTCGGTTTGTTCACCCTCAACTTGACGATTTTCTTTTTTCTAGCCCTGTCGTTTTGATGGGGAAAGTGAGAGACTTTAAGCTGAGAATTTGATTTCCAGTGCAACTAGTATCTCTAGCCGTTAGCACACAGTAAATTCATAGCAGTAATCTTCAAAAAGAACAATGTAAACTGAACAAGCGATATTTGCAATAGCGATGAATGTAAAATCGCTAGACAGACACAGAGAGCTAAAATGGACTAACCTCGTTTCGGAGTGAACGGAGAAACGCTGAATTCGAAGTGACAGTGAGCGCACCAAATGCATTTCCAACATCCATGGTTAGCTGAAACGGTAGAACGGGGTCGAACTAAGTGCGGTGAATTGCGGTTGGCTCGAAATGAGAAGTCTAAGGTTAAACAATGCGAACCAGAAGGCAAAAGCTCGGGGAGAGGGATAAAACCACAAACCGCATCCTAGCTGAACAAATACTTCACCAACCAAGACCCACACTGTCACACCCAGCGTACAACGAATGCTAGTAGCGATGCTCATCCTGGTGTAACACCCTTTCGGTGCCCAACTGCCATGCAGCCCTGGGGGAGCACGAGGGCTGGGATACTGCCAGGTTGGGGCAGTGGTTGGGTTTGAACCACGGACCTTCCAGTCAGTAAATTCGCTTGGACCATCTCATTCCCCTATGCAGAATAAACTAACAGCTGAGTTTGAGATAACTCGGTTGTTGAGGAACTTTGTTCGAAACCAACTCAAGCTTCTCGAATACCTCGGACTAGGCTCGCGCAACCTAGCAGTAGTATCTCAGCTTTTGTGCCTTCTTCGGGTGGATTTTCAACTAGAAACTGAAGGATTGTTAAAGCTGAACGGTATCATTAGTCACTATTTGCATCACCAGTGGTGCTTTTTCTTACAAACGCGGTATTCGTTTAATTGTAACACCCTTTCGGTGCCTAGCTGCCATGCCGACCAAAGGAAGCACGAGGGCTGCGATACTGCCAGATTGTCCAAGCCTAGACAGGAGCAGTTGAGATGAAGATGTCGGTTTCGAACCGCGAACTCTCCAGTCAGTAAATTTCTGCACTAACCACTGAGCCATCTCACTCCCAACATTACCTTAACGTGATTTGTTTGAAGGCAATATTGAACACATCAAATGAAATCCGGAACTCCTCAGTCCCAAAGACCGATGAAAAAACGAAACGATGGAAAGATTCTGACTTCAAAAACAACTACAATGGTCTGCCAAGCCCTAACCAAAAGGACTACGCTACGGTCCAACGAATCCGCCAGTAGGATAACGATGGAAGTGTCAAACAGCCTGAAAATAAACCGGAAACTTTTGATAATCCCGGCTTTACTGGTGCGGAATGGGGATCACTCTTTCACAAAAACCGGAAAATGCAAACTTTCTGGCAAGACAGTGGATTTCTCCTAAGTCACTGTCATAAGATAATCGTTCAGCTGTAAAACCCCTTCGGTGCCTAGCTGCCACGCAACCCGAAGGAAGCACGAGGGCTGGAATACTGTTAGGTTGCCCAAGCCTAGACAGGGTAAGTCGAGGTGCAGAGGTCGGGTTCGAACCACGAACCTCCCGGTCGGTAAATTCGCGCTCAAACCACTGTGAGACAGGACATTCAAAAGTTAAGTTTGAGTACTACTGGCATTGCCAATCGAAACTTTCTGGTCCCCTGACTGTGTACAATGCGGCAAATCACGACACGCACCAAGGGACTTGAGCCTAACGATTGGGAAATGTTTAGGATCCATCTACAAGTCATCGTTTCGGATTGGTATGATAAGCAGTGAATTGATCTTTTTTGGGGAAAGGTTGCGCTTTTGATGCGAGTTTCGGCAGACCAGGTGAACAGGTTACCAATCTGACCGATTTAATGACAGTGTAGAAAACCTGGCAGCAAGGTCATTCCAACTAGCATACTTAATCAGTGAATGCTGAATGTTAGCCAAAAATTGTTGGTCCTCACGGTTGATTGATGTTTGGGTTGCGGGGATGAGGTGATTAACAAACTGCATTTCCATCAACTGCTCCAGAGTATTCCCCGTGAGTGTCGGTCGCAAATTTTGTTGTCCGGATGATAAGTGATAGGACAACCGAGTTATGGGTTGGGGAGAATCAGTAAACTTCATTCCGCGAGGCTTGGGGCTCCGTTGAGCACCGCGCACTGTCACATGTCAACCCACCTAATCTGCGACTTTTCTCCACATACTCACCAGTTCTACGCCTGGGGTTGTTTGGCGATTTCCACCACCTCGTCCACCAGTCAACGTGGTGTGGATCCTCGTTCCAAGTCTATTTTATATCCAGTGTCCAGTGCATACCAAGCAGTTGCCGAGTCTGGAAACAATTAGCNGTGCATACCAAGCAGTTGCCGAGTCTGGAGACAATTAGCCGCTTCCTGTGTTTGTTCTGCGCAAACATTTGTGTAGCCGTTATACAATTTATCGTACAAATACAGTCGCTTGCAGTGCATACCAAGCAGTTGCCGAGTCTGGAAACAATTAGCCGCCTGATATTCATACGTACTCCGATTCTAGTGTGCAGCTACCTGCGCAAACCTCTGTGTATACAGTTTATCTTACATATACAGTTGCTTGCTCCTCCTTGAAGGTACTTCCTGAGATTAATCGACTCGCCTGGATTCAAACTAGTAAACACAAGATGAATACCCCTTCAGAACTGATAACAATACGTGAGCTTTTATGGGTAAGTCCAGGTCATGGTGCTAATGCAAGCGCGCAAAAAACAACAAAATGTCAAAAATCTGGGCACCGATGGTAAGGTTCATCGGCAAACCCGACTAGGAGGTAAAAGCTGTCGGACTGCGTCAGACTACAGAAGTGCAACAATATGTGAGCGTCATTTTTCCCAAGAGTTTCATACCTACTACCTGAATGCATATAAGGTTCTTTACAGAATGGTAAATCTGAGAACAGTCAAACAGCTCAGAAGAGAGTGAAACGCTGAAACAGGATGATCTTGGGGAGGGAGGAGAAGCCACGAAATTCTTCGATTTACAAGATCCCTAAGAGAAATCGGGCATCGGAGATCCAGCGGCATCCCATGAGCACTGTTCGAGGGACCATATGGAGAAGAAATAATACGGAATACAAAGAGACATAACCGATTTTCCAGAAAATTGAATAATTGACTCCATAGATTCGTCCTAGCCGGTCTCCCGAATGAATATAGACCTCTCTCCTGGGAAAGACCTCCCAGGAATACCCCGCTGTGTAATCAAACCTGCCTGATTTGAAACAAGGTAGTGGGTCAGCACAACGATGGTATGTCTGCGTCCTCGATAGTTCCGGATAGGCTCATTCTTTTCAGATACGTGTAGTTAGGGAATACCTGATGTACATATGGGAGGACTGACTCAGTCATGAATACGTCTGACATCAAGGAGCGGCTTACCCGGCTCTTCTGTCGGTTGTTCAATTTCACATTCGGACTCGACGCTGAAGGAGCATTACCAGATGACACGAGATCGGGAACTATGACAAGGTGAGTCAATAGGCGTATGCCCCGTGTCCATTCGGCGGGACCAGCGACGGTAGTGAGGATGTTGAGAAATGTGTTTACTGCGGTCCGGCATACAATGACTAATGAATCTAAAACGGAAAAACAAACAGCGCTGAGTTGGACCGTGTAGCAGAGAGACCATGTACATGTGCGTTTGAGCAAAACCAGTGTTGAACGTCGAAACTCTTCGGCCGTGCGTACACCGATGTACCTGAACCGAAGCACTCTTCTCGCACTTCCGCGATCGCCAGTGACCAGAGGTAATTCAGAAAAAAATTAAGTATCTCACAGAAGAAACATTAATGCCTTATAGAGCACATAGTGTCTCTCCTCGGCCGCATCCTATCGCAAAATCTCCTTTTTTCTGTGAGAACTGAGGAGTACGGTAGCTAAAACCAGACGTTACCGATTGGAATTTGACAGATCTACTTTTAAATTTCGTCACGGGCCATACAGTTGAAGAAACGTCCAAAGTATTTTACCCAATGTCCTGCTGAGTCGATTCTGGATGAGGGCCCATGATGAAGAATCCGCATGACTAGGAACACAAAAAGACAAGCAGTTTTCGGGCGCCCGAGATGAGATCACCATGGCTTTCGATTATTCCCTGTCGATGCTCAGACTATAAAAGCTGTTACATCCCATGAGGAGGAATGTTCTGGTTCCCTGTGGATAGGAAAATTATGGCGGTGCAAACATCACCTTGAGATATCTCCGTACGACGTATCCGTCGGTTATCAAATGCAAGCTTCTCTGGTCTAATTCACATTTCGTCGATTCAATCAATCAATTTTTCAGCTATAAACCGTGTGCCATAGGCACATTGGTTCCAGCTGCTACAGCTTCGACCACCGGAAAACGGGAAAGTGGAACATACAACCAAACCTTGGAGGCGAAGAAATGTTCATTTTGCTCGTAAGTCGGGTAGCCAAACATTGAAGGCGATAGGTTTGAGGCACAAGCGCCACTGACTGCGCGATTGGGCTATTCCCGCCAATGTCACTAAGCACTGGTGATTTGAGTCCTGGGGTCGAAATACTTTTGAAACCAAAGAACCCTGTGCTGCTCAGAAGGCACCTGCTGTGCGCAGCCGCATCAGAAGTGAGACAATAATGCCCTATTCCCTGCGCCCTCGGGCCAGGCCGGTCCTTTACAGCCAATTAGGTCGGGCTATTGAGTCACTGGTTCGGGGAAGGATCCCCCAAGGGAATCCTAACAACCGCTGTCTCGCGATTCAAACTTTTAAGTCAGAGGCTAATGGCAGGGTCCACGAACAAACCCTTCAACATCTCGACTGCTCCTGTCTAGGTTTGAGCAACCTTGCAGTATCCCAGTCCTCGCGCTTCCTTCGGGTGGCACCATTAATAACGTCAACACCGAATATTTCGTTCACACGACAGTCATGTAAACCAGCATTACGTGGCGTTTGAATTTTCACGCATTAGGTTTGACGACGCTGCACCTAATTGAGGTTTCTTGGGACAGCCAAATTCTGAATGAACGGGTTTCAACCGAAGCTACGTTAGATTTGCCTTCCATATTTTCAGTTGGATCATGCCCTGCATCAGTCTGCTTTGAAATATCGACGTTTAGGTTGACTGATGAAAGACATAGTTGCTCAACATCATGCAGAACGGGGCTGTTTCAGTCCCCAATTGTGTTGACCGGTTAGGTTCGTCCACCGGCCACTCAGGCTTGGCTACCGAACCAAAAGAAGGCTTACGTTATATAAAAAAGCCCAGCAATCGTGACGCTAAATTGCTTCAGCTTCGGTCGTTTGAATGGTCTTGCTGATTGAATACAACAAGAACCCGCCTTGTGTTTCAACTCTTGCGGGTTGTGCACCGTCTTATTGCAAAGTCCGTACAGTGGCTACGATGTAGGCATGTCTCTGGATACTTCCGAATTAACAGGCTATCTACCCAGGTTTATATTCATAGATGAATTGTCACCTTCCACGCGGATGTTCCTTCTTCATGAATCTCAACAACTGGCCAATTCAAAGTTATCTCGTGTACTCGGGCAAAATGCTGACAGCTGAACAGCAGGGAGTCCAATCAGATGAAACTCAGTAAGCTAAGACAATATACATGAGAACCGGTGCTGAGGAATGTGCTTCGATCGAACAAATCCTTTTTAGTATTTTGTCTAGTGATACAAAGAAAAATTCAAGCATGCGTACGCGCATGCCGATCGTTTGAAAAACCTCACACCTGTCCTGCGATAATCATTCTGGTGGGCACGTGCTAAAAAGAGGAACAATGGACCCGAGATTCAGTCGTCTTTGAACTCATGAACAGTGCGAGATGGTTAGAGCGCGAATTTACTGACCTGAATGTTCGTGGTTCAAACCCAACTTCTGCCTCTCGACTTCCTCTGTCTAGGCTTGGGTAATCTGGCAGTATCCCAGCCCTCATACAACCTTCGGGTGGCTGGGCACCGAAAGGGTGCGACAGCTGAACGATTTCTTTCGGTTTGTTTTTCATATTAGGGGTCGTATCGGTATTGAAACTCTTCCGTTGACACGCAAGATAAGCACTCTACAACACGCTACGCCACTCACGGCCTCACGAGACGAAGCACATCGCTTTCACACACACACACACACACACACACACACACACACACACAACACACACTATAACTCACGTGCGTTTAGAACGTGTCCGTGAAGCAAACGGAGACTGCACATTTTGCATGGGAAGGGCTCAATTTAAGATATGATCGAAAGAGTACATTGCTGACCATCTCCAACTAAGACGACAATCCTTATTTTTTACGTAGTAGTTGGGCCAGGACGGCAGGAGAACTGTTCATATCATATGACGTGGGCTACCAGAGTGACGTGGAAACAGATTGAGTAGAAGCGGTAAGTAGATGAACAAATGGCAAATACTCCAACATCAAGTACACGGAACCTGCCAGACTACGCATCGCCAAACAGATTATGCCAGTTGTTTCAATGTATGTTAGCTTGAGTTCACGCCAAAATAAACAGGCAAACCAGATCGAAGGCCTCCTTGTGTTGACTAGCTCCAGACGTCATGTGTCTGAGGGCGCAAGAAAACAAAGTTTTATAACCGGGGGGGATCAAACAGTCAATACAAATCAAACGAAGTATCATCCGTTACCCTTTAGATAGTCATCAACGGTCAACAAGACCGGCTGCTCTGATTCGGCTTCTAGCAGCCAATCGAACGTTGACGAGGCGAATCGAGGTTGATGCAACATTTGTTCCCGTCGTTCCGAACTTGCGAGGAATTGAAGAATGGATTGAGAATCATTGATGACAGATGATAGCGCTTCCTTAGGCATAAACTGCGAAAGTTCCGAAACCATTGCAATGAGCGCTGATACGTCCAGATTAATTCGGGGCAACATTTCCAATCTGATAGATCCAAATACACGAGCAAATTGTCTTTGCCGCATAGTCGGAGAAAAGGTATGCACAATTATGGAACAATACCCACTAGGAGGGTTGTCCCACACGACAAAAAGGAAAAGCGTGCCATAAGAAAGGAAAAGAAAAGCTCGAAATTTAGTTGTCGTTGAGTTCACCATGATACAAGTACTGTCAGTGGGGCGAGATGGCTCAATGGTTAGAGCGCGGATTCATTGACCGGAAGGTCCTCTGCATCTCGACTTCGCCTGTCTAGGCTTGGGCAAACTGGCAGCCCTCACGCTTCGTTCTGGTGACATGGCAGTTAGGGACCGAAAAGCTGCTAGGGCTGAATGATTTTTTTGAAGTACTGTCGGTGGACTGATAGTCTAGAAGACTTGAAAACCTGTCTACTGTCGAATAACACGAGTCCAATGGTCTGCAGGCTTTTACTTCCGGGCCCAGAGCAAAACGTTTTGCGTCCACATCTTACTGGATTTGATCCACAGCCTATTGTTGGCAAAGACAACTGTAACTGTAGAGGTTAACCCTTGTCTAATTAACTTTTTGACCAATTGGAGTGCACGATATCCAGATGTACTACGGTACATCCAGTAACAAGCATTTCCTATAGAGCATGAATGTCAGCGAGAATAGAAACGTAAACGCAGTGCATAGCGAAATGGATAGAGTCGAGATAAGGGTGAGAATTGATCAACTAAATTTTCGAAACGATGGTGGAATGCGGGCACAAAAGCTGGCGTACCTAAGGAGGAAATGCTAGTGGAGCACGCGGTTCGATTTCAAGAATCTAATCAGCAATGCTAGCAGGAACACTATCTCGACTAGACACAAGAACTGTTTGGACATGGGCGTGAAAACATCTCAGTTGAGTCTCTCGTAAAAACCAAATTGATTTACAAACGAGTGTATTTCTCGAAAATTTCATCAAGTTTGCAGTCTCCCATGATGGTATATAGTCGTCGTAACCGTTGAGATAGAATCATCATCATCATCATCATCATCATCATCATCGACAGCATGATATCAGTGTTCAACACCGATGCTTCACTGCTGTACAACCATGACTTATTTGAAAGCCTTATTGTAAAGAAAAGAGTAAAGTTGGATGGGGGAGGGACTTAGTGCTAACTCAACACAATCATTCTGAGGTGTCTACACCTCCAGACATTCACTCAGGCAATCTGCACAGAAACTGACAACAAGAACGCCACTGACATCGGTTGGCAGCCATTTCTTGTAGTGTCTCCAACCAGGCACAGTGAGGATCACGCGGTCCCCATCCTGGAAGGCGAGTAGCACCGACAGCACCCAAGCGTTTCGTGATCTCATTCATACTCCTCTGCCAAGTCAAGGGTTGGTCACCTCTCTGTTTACGCCACTCCGAATTGGCAGTTGCTCAATACACTTGCGCTATGATAAACTACAGCGTTGTGTTGCGCAACTCAGTGTAAGGTCTGGTGACGTCGGGAATGGTTAAATCGTCGTATACGTCAGTTGCTATGTCTGAAGAAAACACTGCAGTACGCGAATAGTACATAGTATGTTTTGGGTGATTCCACGAACAGCAGTACATAGTATGTTTTTGGGTGATTCCACGAACAGCGAACTGGGCTTGGGTACTTGGGTAAACCGGATGCATGGGTCGTGGTACCAAAATGGTGGAAGATGGAGAGATGCGGTGTTGATGTTGGGTACTGATACAATTGAAGTTGAAGGACTCTCTAGTACCGGAGAAATCGGTAAGGCGAAACGTTTGTGTGTAAATGGACAACTGTTAAATGCAAGTCCAATGGGCGGATTAACAAGTTCGGTTCACCAACTGTTGGTGCGCTCGTCTGTAAGCGGCTAACTTAAGAATCAGAAGGCGATATCCATTAGTAAACAGTTTGTTCCCCGCAAGATCCAAGGATACTTGCCGTTTGAGTGTAACTGGCATGGATTCTGAACAAACGCCCGAATGCAGAAGGCAGTTGCTCTGCAGCGTAACTGCTAAACGTGTTCCGTGGGATGTGTGGAATCCGGTCATTATCTTGTCGAATGTGGGTACGCCGTGTCGAGACGCAATGTGAAATCACACACGGTCATCCCAGCTTGAACAGGGTTACACTAACAAAAACCGACTTGGCCTGATGTGGGTCAGTGTCGTAAGCATAGCATGGTATGATACAGGTAGACGCAACACGAACCGAAAAAATCAGATGGAAACTTGTTGGTGCATACCTACTGATCAAACTAAACGAGGTTATCGGAAAATTAAGTAAGCCAAAGGTAGCCGCTATATAACCTCTTTCCACACCCCAGGAGACTTAATACTCACCGATCCGTTTGTCCGAGTGCGTTGGTAGGCAAATCTATCACGCGATACATATGTGGTCGTAACATGACACGCCTTCAGATAGTTACTAAGATGTTTAAGCGTTGGAACTCCATCGTTAATGCTGTAGTATTAGTAGTATTAGTATTAGTAGTATACTGCTCAAACCAGATAACAAAGCTGACAATATTCCAAAGGAAAGGCGAAACTGAGTCTAGGTACCAAATTAACCTTGCTCTTTTGTCTTTTTAACGGATTGCTGAGCACAGAAGCACTACACTTTCATGCAAGCATGGGCGACTCCAGAAAAGAGTCTGTTAGTCGTCTCGGAAACCACGGACCTGCTAACCGCGATCACTGCTTCTCTAGCTTCCAGTTAGACAGATCATGTTCTCATCTACATTGAATGTAGTTCAACGATTGCTACTTTTATAAGCGATCTGACTCAGGATTAGTGTACGATTCTGATCAGCGTATAGAGGACAGGCCAAACAGACGCGCTTAGGAATGGACATGATTAGGAGTTTCGTGGGCCAAGAGAGTGACACAGTTGGAATTAAAAACTGGTTGCAAACGTTCTCATTCAAGATGAGGAAGGCGCCAAGATGTTAATGAGTCAACTATGTTACGTGACGTTTTACTAGATCCATTGGAAAGGGATGGAAGGTAAGAAATTACCAAAACTTACTGTTCCGGTGTGAGGCCCCCGAACGGGACAACACAAGCCCGATGTAAAACAGCATCTAGAGGAGTGCGGATCACTGGGTCTTTTTCCTCTTCATATTCATCCAACACCGTTTCTGAATCCACGTCAGTTTGTTCATAACTGAGAAAATACGTGAACCGCTTGACCAAAACAGCCCGGTCATCGGTGGTCGCACAATCCATAGCGAGCAACTTGGTGCACATCTGTCGACGAAAACGGGTAGCTGCCAGCAAGTATTTCCTAACGGAGAGAGGGGCTGAGTGAGCTAGGGTAATCGTTGAAGGCAACGAAGCAACGTGCGTCCCAGGATACCACGGGTCGGTATGCATCAAAATCTGGACGCGGAGCACCCGAGTTAAGCTTTCCACTAAATCAGAGTCTAAATGAGAGATATCCTGATTCTTGGAGGGCAACCAATGTATCAAAACTTGTATCCAGCCTGGAGGTTGTCCGCGCTGGTACCAAGCAGCAGTGGATACCAATTCTTCCGTCTGACGATAAAGGCAGGTTGCACCTTGTGTGACGTCACCTGCGGAACAGGTAAAACAGGCATAAAAATCACTCCAGCTGCACGTGGATTCAATCATCATCATCACCGACAGCATTACTTTAATAATCCAGAGGCGGGCATCCATTCTGTGAGGTTGTTGTGGACTTAAACAGCAAATTGGTACACAACTACCGTTAAAGCACTATGCAGTAATTACAGCAAGAACTTACCAGAATGCCAGATAGCGTGCCAGAATCAGATAGCGTGTTCGGTCCCTATTTGTGACCTGAGCTGACGTTACAGTAGATCATCAAGTGTCCATTGGAAACTTAACAGTTTCTCTTACAACGACCGTGAGACCTTGGGATCTGTCCGGAGTATTCTACCTTCGTATGACTAGGGTGTAGTGATTAGATACGGAGGAAGGTACAACTGAAAAGTTCCAAATATTCAACAGGTTTACTTGGTTATTCCTATCTCCAAGGATGGGCTTAATTAACTATACAGATGTTTTTTCCGGAAGGGGTCGCGGGCAAAATTGAGTGCATGAAAATCCGGTCTTTCGAGCGGACAAGAGAACAGCTGCCCATTCACCAGGAGGCCTGGGTAGACTCTACGCTCATTGGTTAGGTACTTGTATCAGTTGGGCCATGGTTAGTGTTGGATGACATCAGTCATGGAGATAAGACGCCGCAGAGCATCTTATTCCATCTGTCTGAATTGAGTTTTCACAGTGAAAGCCATCAAATTCACTCACACGGACGAGATCTACGAGTACTTAATACCAAACGTACTGGGTAGCAAGAAACAAAGGTACCCTGATGTTATGAAAGTATGTAAATGAGCACCATTCACCAAAAAAGACATTCCCTCCTCTCTACTTGACCTCATGGGAGGCGAGATGGCTTAGTGGTTAGAGCCTGAATTTACTGACCGGAAGGTCCGCGGTTCGAACCCGACCTCTGCCTCTCGATATCCCCTATCTAGTCCTGGGCGATCTGGCAGTATCCCAACCCTCATGCTTCCTTCTGGTGGCATGGCAGTTAGGCACCGGAAGAGTGTTACAGCTGAACCTGAGCTCATCAAATCCAGCACACTGAGTACCCTTGTTAGATTTTTGCTGTCCTGGTGCCAGTAGACACACCAATATCGGCAACTGCCAACTGAAATGTTACTCGTCTACTAATGGCATCTGGATTAATCAACCAACTAACGAGTAAGCACACGAAGGCGGTCGGGCTCAAAGAATAGTTGCAATTGCCTGGTTCCAATCTTTCTTAATGGCCCTAGTGTGTCAGGGCTGGCCACATATACTTATTCAGTATACGCCTCCACGAAAAATGTCGCTGAAGGTGTTTTTGACGGTTGAAGTCGTTCTGCATTGGGACTAAGTTCCTTCCGTCACGTAACTGTCCGACCAGTGTAATCATGTCTGCTGATCTCACAAGGGCTGAAAATCTACAGGAAATCGTTCAGCTGTAGCACGGTGCCTAACTGCCATGCTAACCGAAGGAAGCACGAGGGCTGGGACACCGCCAGGTTGCTCAAGCCTAGACAGGGGAAGTCGAGAGGCAGAAGTCGGATTCGAACCACGGACTTTTTGGTCAGCAAAGTTACGCTTGAGCCCTCTTGCCCCCAACACCCTGAAACCACTAAATGAAGGGTCACAAAACTTATTCTTTCGGGACCGTCTGATGAGCCTTGGTAAGCACGAAATGCCTCCTGCAGCAGTTTTTCGGAATAGCGCTAGATCATTAATTTACAGTCTGGCGTCTCGTGTTTGGTTGTTCACGACCGAAGAGTCCCTGAATCATTGCACAGAAATCCAGATCATGTATTGGTTGGTCATTCCACAAGGTGTTGCTTGTCTGCAACAGCAAATTCGTTAGTGGTTCGCATATAGATGAGGATTCTTGTCTGGCGTCGGTTTAGATAGCTGGAGAATTTCGAGACACACACTTACCTCGCCAAGCTGAGTTGAGGCGAGTGGCATCACGCGTCAGTGCTTTTATCCACAAAGATGGGGCCCAGCAGTCTGGAGTAGTTGTATTATGGAGCACATCGTTCTTGTCCATTCGTTTTTGTATACAGATCAGGTCCACGGACACACTGCCTGTGGAGATTGGGAGAAAAACGGTTTTGGTGAATGAACGACGGAGGTCAAACGGTTACAGAGTGGAAAACGAAAGGGTAATCGCATTGAGCACAATCTCACATGAATATGCGCGTGATCTACTAAAATATGGAAGGTTTTAACACACATCACACGTAAACCTCAGTGAATAGACCTAAACCTCTCCTAATGACCTGATAGTTTTATTAAACCGTCACGAGGAAACTGACCCTTACTCTGCGGTGAAGGTTTGCGCACCTCAGCGATCCATTCAGCTATACTAGGGGTGTCCCTGAGACAGTCATAGTCTCTCATATCAGGTTGTAACGTATGGCGACTTGTTCCATAGAAATGGTAGTGCATTCGAATTTCCCGCGGTTAGGCATTTTTTGATGACCTTACTCGTCTTCATTTCTACGTGTAGGCGCCCTGACGGTATCCCAGCGCACGTACAACCATGATACCTAAGTTCAGAAATAAACTCGTGTCCCATCAGCCGTCTCGTTGTGCCTTACTTACTGTATGCAGCAGGTCGGGTAAGCGAAAATAGGCTACTGCTGACGCCTCCCATATTTCTCTTTCAAATACTTTTTCCCACCCCTCTCTCCACTACACTAATAGCTTTCCCGTTGTACGCCCATCACTTAGAACAGATGACTCCGTTCGTCCTGCATCGGTTTTGTAACACGACATAACATCATTAAAAAATTATTGGCATTGGACGACTACCCTGCCTGATAAGCCCCGCTACAGAGTAGATACGTAACACGCAAAGTTGAAAACAAACACCTACCGGGTTTACCAAAAGATCCAGAAGTCGATAATGGACAGTGGACAAGCGGTTGATGTGGAACATACTTCGAAACATCGTCGGCATGACTTATGGCATCAGAAGGGGGCATCCGAAAACGGCAGAGCAGCCCTACCAAACGGTCCGCATAGGAACGAGCAAGACGAGTGATGGCCTTGAAGTAAGGAAGGTTCGAACCGACAGTCATTTTTTCCACCTGATCGCGAGGGAGCTGGAGTCGGACGAGAGGGAAAGAAACAGGCTTCCCAGTGCTACTAAAACATCAGGAGATCTGTCTTCCCAATGTCCAAAAATACCCATAACCTACCAATATCGTCCCAGACTTGCTCAAACGCGAAAACTAAGATAAAGCCCGGGCAACAAAGGCGGGCTTCCTGATGCGTGCTTCTAAGTATGCAGATTGATGGGAGTAGATAAATAAATAGCCCCTACAGTCACCCTCATCTCATCCTCGCGGGATTAACCTAGGGCAATTCGTTGCTCAGGAGCGGTCATTTACTTCCTTACCGATGATCACTCCACATAGGGAAACTGTGTATTATTTATAGAGCCAAATATTACGCAAATCGAGTTTATTACAGTCCACTAAAAACCGACAGTAGGACTAAGCCGCACACACAACGTGCGAAGAGGCGCCTGACGAGGCAGACCCGAAAACAATAAGTACGTGTTGAATATTGCAGCGGACGACTATTCCTTCCTCTGCCACTAATACAATACTGCATTCACAGGGGTAATGTCTGTGGGAAAAGTGCGCAGAAACAAGCACAGGACAGCTAAACAGATGAATTGAGATAGATCGAAGCAGTTAAATTCAACAAAGTCTACTAGAATTCGTAAGAGCCGACTAACTCAACCGCAGTATAAATAATCCTGATGATGAACTTGAAAGACATTAAGCAATTAAGGGTGAGACCGGTATAGGAAAACATAGCTTCTTAGGGTTAAGCTGTGGCGCCTCAGTGCACGGATGACAATAATTCGAGAGAAGCATCATCGAACGGAACGGAGGACAAGTCAAGAAGGTACAAAAAAGCGTTTAGCTAACCTGTTGAAATGCATTTAGTTCTTTTCTGCAACCACGAAGCAGTCGATTCTTTCCGGGTACATTCGGTACACAGGTACTAATCTCATCGAGAAGCTCCTCCAATTCATCAACTACTGATACAGACGGAATACCAGCCATGTTAATCTAAGGTTTCAAACAATTCCAAACATGTTCCGACCGAAGCTGAAACGAGTGAGAAAAGAAATGGAAAAGGGTTGAGCTGTAACACTCTTCCGGTGCCTAGCCACCGAAAGAAGCAAGAGGTTCAATATATTGTCATGTTGCCCAAGTGTAGACAGAAGCAGTCGAGATGCAGAGGACCTTCCGGTTAGTAAGTTCGCTCCTCAACCACTGAGCTACTTTAAGCTCTCCGGTACAGCCTGGTCTGACAGTGGGAAACTTTAGAAATTAAGAGAGCCGCAGAGGACAGTTAAAGCAAACAATGTGGTTGACTGTGCGACAAAAAAGTATACAAAAAAAGATGGACGGAAAATGTTCGTGAGATAGACAGGTTGAGTTCGGTTTACCAGCTACAAACTATGCACCAAAAGTACGTTGGTTTTCATCGATGGACACACAGGATCGACCCAGGTCGGCTTTGTTTTTATCGTTCAGTACCTG
The DNA here is from genome assembly GCF_000715545.1 of Opisthorchis viverrini. Lineage (NCBI taxonomy): Eukaryota > Metazoa > Platyhelminthes > Trematoda > Opisthorchiida > Opisthorchiidae > Opisthorchis > Opisthorchis viverrini. The sequence goes on along the minus strand of NW_008751991.1, from coordinate 445,020 downwards.
CCGTTCACCTGAAGGGCACAAGCGAAAAAGGTGTGTAGCACTGCTCTTTAAGTTCTTGATGCAGGGCAGTAAGCTTGGCAGCGCAAGGACTCGCATAAGAAAGCGTCTATAGTGCTTTGAACTGGACACTAGATGCAACATAGACAACCCCCGGGCGGTTATTCCACGCAGCTGTTCCTTTCGGTCGCTGAGGAAATAGAGAGTAGAGGGGATGTAGCCAAGCATTAGAGAAGATGACATGATCAGTCGAGACCGAAAACCTCGTCGATCCGGAATATGCAGACGACATCGTTCTCATCTTCGAGAAAGAGAAGGCGCAAGTGTTTCGGATGAACTGATAGTCATCCTGTCCCTTGGCATGCACTTTGCACCCACAAAGTGTAAGGTCATGCTCGTGGACATGTAGTCAATGAACACGCCATTTACAATCCAGGGAGAAGTACTGAAAGTTGTGGGGCACTTTACGTATGTTGGAAGTTGTATTGGTTCTGATTTTAGCGATAGACGAGGTCAATGCACGAATCTGCAAAGCCCGGGTCGCGACTGCTAATTTGAGGCACCTATGGCATCAGGGCGATAGAGCCCTGAATCTCAAGGGACGTATGTATCAAGCTACAGTGTGGGCTGTTTTGTTGTATAGCTGTGAGACTTGATCTGTTTGAGCAGCGGAACTGAGACATCATCAGGTATTCCACAATCGTTGTCTCAGAACCATAGCTCGTTTGGTTTGCATCGGCGAATCTGTAATGAGGCAAATAGAAAGCGAGTTTTCGGTTGTGCAAAAGGAACAACCAATGATGTATCCAGCACCAAGAGCTCTGTTGGTTGGGACGTGTCGCGTATGCCTAACCATCATTTGCCGAAGAGAGGGCTGTCTTACATGCCCAATTCAGAGTAGCGGAAGCAGAGAGGTGGCCAACCCTTGATTTCGTAGAGGGGTGTTGTCATGACTATATAAATCATACCTTTGCATGGACCTAATTCTCATTATATTCTCAGCTTATGTACTACCTTTATTAGACGATTAAAGCGTAAATTACGCCCTTCTAATCCTGTCCTAGAACTACTCGACTCGCGCAGCAGATAAATGAAATCACGAAACGTTTGGGTGCTGTCGGCGCTACTAGCTTTCCCGGAGGGGGACCACATGATTCTCACTGCGCACGGTTGGAGACACTGCAAGATATGGCTGTCAACCGATGTCAGTGACGTTTTTGTGGTCAGTTCCTATCCTGATTGCCTGGATGAGTGTCTGGAGATGTAGCCACCTCGGAATGATTGTAGTAAGCTAGTACTAAGTCCCTTCCCCGTTCACCTTTAGTCCTTTCCTCACAATAAGGTTTTCAAATAAATCATGGTTGTACGGCAGTGAGGCGTCGGTGTTAAATACTGATATCATGCTGTCGATGACGATGTATGATCAGTTAGTTCCGGAAAGTGGAAACCTATGCATTAAAAATGATAGCTTGAACGCATGAGTGCCAATTACTGGTAAACTTTGACATGTGTGGGCCATGGTTACTGCAGTAACCACTAGTAAGTTGAGTCAGTCCCCATCCAAGGAGGCAGCAGCTGTTGACTAGACAGTTATTTACTGACCAGTATCTGACAGTAATTACTGGTTAGTGTTTTCATACTTCGTTGCGGGACCATTAGCTGCTCACCTCTCAGTCGCTTCCAATCAGCACACAGCTGGGTGGAAATAGGAGTAAAAAAGGATAATCATTCAGCTGTAGCACCATTACGGTGCCTAGCGGCCATGCCACGCGAAGAAAGTACGAGGGCCGGGGTGTTGCCAGGTTGCCCAAGCCTAGACAGGGTAAGTCGAGTGAAAAGTCGGGTTCGAACTGCGGGCCACCCGGGCTGGGTGAAAATGGCTCCGCGATGCGGATCTCCCTCTGACGTGCGCAGTATACGTCCTAATCAGTGTAACGTATGAGTGAGTAATTTACTGGGTTCTGTCCCTGACAGACACACCAGTGCCATAGGTGTCGGAAGTTGGCAAAAGCTGTCCGGACCCTCTCGATTCGAAAAGTAATTTCGTTTCCAGCCAGTCCATGGGAATCCATACAACCGCCTAGTTATCAGGCGACATCCCACACTGAAAGCACTTTACGACCCGCAGTGAGGTACTGCTGCGGTCAAGAAACCCATTGTATTGTACGGTTTCCGCCATTTTGGATGATTTATGGGTGATGCACCACCTTGCCTACTGGGCTTCAGCTCATTAGCTATGTTTATCTTTTCCATCCACAGAAATTGTCGTGAACACCCGCCTTCGGAAAATCACTGTCCCTTGGTGCTTCCATAGAGCGAATACTACAATACTACACTACCCCGCACACGACCTGCCGGAAGATCGGGCCGCTTGAAAGCTCAGCATTGAGGCGAGCTCTGATTGGCCGAAGGTGTGGACGCGACAGCCAATCACGATTCAAGCCAGTTGCCAGTGCCATGTCCAGAAGGCGGCGGAATTTCCAGAATCTTGTCTCCTCACACACCTTACATACGACGCGCTTTACAACTGTATTCGATCCGGTCTTGAGCGTTTATTACACATTGGGAATCTCTGATGGTTCCTTTTATGAAAACGACAGCTTGGAAATTTCAGACCGAGGACTGAGCTGAGGCAATAACGTTAATACACCAAGTAAGAAAATTAATCTACCATGTCGATTGGCTAGTCCACAAGAATGAGTTTCGTGATCCCACCCATCCTCGTAGTGGCTCTTTACTCTTTGCAAATGCGAAACGCATGCCAAGCCATGCGGCGAAATTGTTTAGGTTATTTAAAATTATACGCCATTAGTACAGATTTTAGCCAACGATAGCACTATCCTAATCTGTGAGCAAAATTCTCAAGAGCACTTCAACCATGAAGGTTTCGCAATCAGGCATAGAAACTTCAGCATGCTAAAAAAATACAAAAATGAAGATCAAAAGCCGAGAGACAAGCAGACTTACATCACAAGGAGTGACGTTAAGCAAAGGCCCACGGGTTGTTCCGCGGTGTTTTGATTCTTTTGCTCTCTTTATGACATTACCTAATTCGCCAAACGCAAATGAGATTTCGTTTAGACACGCAAAACCCACAAAAACGAGCATTTTGAATAATTGAGGGTGTGGCGCTGATATTTTTATTTTACTTCCATTATAACACTACGTATTTCATGAATTGCATAATCGTTTTT
>NW_008751991.1:383877-436799 GCF_000715545.1 Opisthorchis viverrini | reverse complement strand
GCACGTGCTTCGACTCTCTCTTCTGATTTCCCTCGCGCTTGTAGCGGTATTTCTCGAGTCTCATGTACTAACTCTGGTACCAAAACATTTCAGACATCTTCGGAATCTACTATATGTGGGAACTGTTCAGAAGAAGACCCCTGGACCAACATAATTGGATTATTGTTTATTCGCTGAACTGCGCCAACGACGAACTATTTTAAAGAGAACGATTGTTAGTCTGTTCTATCTGACCCCTTTATTTTTGTATACCCACCTATCGTAATTATTTTTATTTCTTTGCCACACACTCCTGGTACACTAACTTATTGGGTAACCGGACCACTACAAGGGAAGAAGGCCTTCGCTGCGAAGTTGTTTATTAGAAAATGCCAACTGAATATTTGCAGACTTTTGGACAGGAAAGCAAAACTCTCATATGCATCTTGTTTACAAAAACCCAATATCCATCCTCTTTTTGAACGCGTCCTCCAGAACTTTTCTGGATATTCATCGACCGTTGCTCAAATTCAAGCAAATGCTACAAAGCGGCTCCACCAACTTCTTTAATATCTTTCACTTTTTAAGAGATGCAAAGCGGATTTACGAGAAAACATACCACTCGCATGCCTTTCCCATCAGTGGTATCATCGTTACACATCTTCCCCCTTTAAAGGTCCTTAACACGCCACCGATTTTCAATTCCCTCCTTCAGGTTGGCTTCGGCAGCGGGTCTTTTTGTGTATCATCCCACTTACGAGGCTGCGTCCCATTTACTCTTTTTGATCGCCGACTATCTTCAATTGTGTAGACGCTTCCCCGGCGGTTACTAACAACAAACGGCCCCTGCCATGAACTGCCTAGCTTCCGCGACCCCAGTCAACTCCTTCCAGAAGTCTGATGATCCTTACCCTTGACGACTAAGGAAACGTCGTCCACACTGGCAAAACATTTATCCCTGGTGCTTCGTCGGTCGCTTGACGAAGGCCGCCTTCCATCTGCTTGGAAGGAATCAACTGTCACGCCAATCTACAAAACTGGTGACCGACTATCGCCTGGCAACTACGGGATTATAAGCGTGCCGGGTAAGTTAACGGAACTCATTCTGAAGCGAGCTAGCCTAGAGCGCCTTACTTCCGCAACCCGATTATCTCAGCTCCACATGGATTTCTCCCAAACCGTGACAAATATGCTCGTGTTGATGGACAGCCTAACAGAAGCAAAGGACGAAGGACTCATCTCATATCGGATGCCACATTTCTCGACTTACCAAGAGCATTCGATCGAGTCCCAACGCACAGAAGTTCCACTAACTCAAGCCTTACGCGATTCAAGGGAACATTCTACACCAAACCGAGGCGTCCCTATCCGACAGATCATTCTGAGTGAGAATAGGCTCGACCCACTCTTCTCCAGCCCCAGTCTCAATTGGAGTTCCTCAAGGCTCCGTCCTGGGACCACTGTTGTTTCTGATCTACGTTAACGACCTTTCAGATGTTCTAGCAAGTCCATGTCCACCTTTTGCGGATGACTTGAAATCCAGGGGTTCCGATGTCAGTGCCCTCCAAATGGTTGCCGGCCTCAAATCCGTAGACAACGAAACGCTTCTTGCGGTGCTTGACCTCTCTAGCCGGGAGTATCCTTGCCCCCGATGGGACCTTATTCTTACTTATGCCTTGTTCGAAAAAAATTCGACCAACACGTTTTTCACCGTTGACCCCAAAAAGCACACGGTGGGGACATGGCAGGAAGATTTTCAGGCTCAGAACGCACACAGGCAATTTCTTCTCATTTCTGGTAGTGGCTGTGTGTAATGAACCTCCTCCGACGGTTGTCCACGCTCCTTCTAGAACCCAGTTCAAAGCAATATTAGACATTTATTTATGCAAATTTTCGCGCTGTCAAGCATACTGCTCTGTTCTGAGAACATAAAGAGCAGTGGTACACACTTGTCCACCTGTCTTTCACCGGAACACAGCCGCTGAACGACAAGATCAAGGCCGACCCGAAAAACTTGAGTTAAAAGAGCTGCTGGAAGATGACCTCCGGCCTAAGACCCTCTGGCTATGTAACAAATCTAGAGATCCTCAATATTTTTCTACTAGACTATGGTCACCTGCGAAAGGGCCTGAGTTTCCCGTGCGCCCAGTTTGAGCAGGGTTTAGCCGATGAACTGACTGTCTATTTGCACACACCTAAATTATTTTCGCCGCAACTATAGGGTTTTTCGAAGTTAGTAAGTTAACGGGGAGTTAGTCCAATCAATTTGCACCTTTCGGTAACATTTCACTTATGGCATTTTGTTAAAGTGAGTAAAATTTCAAGGCCACGAACCACCAGCGTTTCGCATTTTTAACCGGTTTACACGAAATAAGACACGAGATTGCACTGTAACGCATTTTGGCGTTTTTCGGTGTCCATAAAGAAAAAAACATCTAACGAATATTTAATGCAAATTCCACCCTGGAATATGGGTCCTAAATCTTTGTTTGCTTTTGCACTCCCCAGATTTAACAAATGAGATTATTTTTTCGGCCAACCTGTTGACCACACATTTTCTCATCGATCTCAGCTTCCATGAAATACAAAGGTGTTAGATAACAGCATGAACTGCGTAGTGGTGATGCGAGGGCCATGTGTGGATGATCTCTTTCCCAGATATGAATAACTAGCCTGTGGATAATACAGCGTAACGTGATAGCTGAAGGTATCATTATGAATACGAGGCTCTATAGGTGGTGACCGCCTTAAAGCTGTCGCCATGATAACGGTAGTCGTTGTCAGCCACCTCGACTACTTATCGTACCTGCTGGGTCCGTGTCTTCGAACGACGCTGGGACCTCACCTATGCGCGGTAGACCAGTCCAATGACAAGCGATGGCCCCTCATACTCGTATGTCTACTCGTTTTCACCCATCGCGAATAATTGTTGTAACTGCTAGGCCGTCGTCTATGTGAAACGCTGATTGTGAGAGCGCACCTATACACAGTAACAATCCAATGGCTGATGACGGTCTTTCCTACCATTAACTGTACGCGATGCCGCTTACCTTTGCTACCCATGGTGAACACCAGGCCAGTTTGCATGCGGGCCGGTAAAAATAAGGCCTCAAACATACGTGAGAGCCTAATCTGACGGGCTTTTATACTCATGGCTGTACTCGATATCGCTTTACTTGGCTATTTATCGTACCTGCTAGGTACGTGCCCGCGGGTGGTGTTGAGTAACTGGTAACCTAATCCATCCTCATACTCCTGACTGTACGCGACTTCGCCAGTCTAGGTTACTTTTTGGAACTTCTAGGCCAGTGCTTGTATGCGACGCTGATTATTAAGCCTCAACTAGGGGCGGTGTCCTAATCTAACTGCCAAAGATGTCCTGTCATACCGATAACTGTGTGCGCTCCCGCTTCTCTGCTACCTACAGTAAACACAATGTCAGCATCTATGCGAGCCGATAAAAATGAAGCCCCAGATATGCGTGATATCCTAATCTCATGGCCAACGACAGCCCGTCATATTCGTAACTGTAATTTATATCGCCTACCCTGGCGACTCATCGTAATTGCTAGGCCTGTGTCTATATGCAACGCTGAGCCAGTAAGATGGCCAAACGTGATGCGAACCAACCGTCAGAAATAATGATGATGATCTAGCCGAGACCGCAAGGACACATTCTTCAGTAGCATTCCCCGTTGCACAACCGAAAAATCGCTGTCTAAATGTTACCCTACGGATTTTTACTGACACCGACGAACGCAAGCTCTGGTTCTGAGACAACCGTTGTGAAACACATGGAAACGGCTAGCTTCCGCTTCTCAAACAGGCCAGGTCTCACAGCCATACAACGGAACAGCCCGTGCTGCTGCCTAATACACACGTTACCTGATATTCACGGATATGTCGCCTTTACGCCATAGGTGTTTGAAATTAGCAAACGTGAGCCGAGTATTGCAGGTTCGCGCATTGACCTCACCTGTCACACCACAATCAAAACTAATACAACTTGGAATGCATATAAAACGCCGCACCATATCACCTCCACAATGGGATCGGAAAAACACCTGCCATCTTATATAGCCTTTGTTCTACCTCTGAGGGTTTCCTCGACCAGCCAAAATAACCCCCTCCACACAGAACTGTATATCTCAGCCCAGTCACCTCAAAAATGAATTCCGTTGCGCAGCTGTCCAGAAACCGGAATATTTCAGTGCAACGATAGCATGGCACTGCTATACCCAGTTTAACAGCGCACCCGCAACTATGCCCTTCCTTCTCTTGACTGCACCATACCGCCCACCTGTTCCATTACATGCAACTACGGACAACCTTAAGCTACATTGACTGTAATCTTACGACCATGCATGAGGGTACGCCACTCACCTGTTGGAATGAATATCGTTATGATACCACCACACTTTGTGGGTACAAAGTGCACACCAAAGGACAACATCGTTATGATCATCATTGACAAAAGAACAAAATATGCCAAGAGACTCACCAAACGCACGTGATATGACGCTGCAGACGCAATTAGTTTCAAAAAGCTCCGCACTGTTTTAGGCTGCAACAGCTCCATTCTGAGATCAACTCATTGTACAAGCAAGCAACAACACCAGATATCCCTGATCTAATATCTCTGCAAGCTCTGAGCTACCTTAGTTCCGGACGCTCTAGCTAATCCAGGTCCCTCATAATCACATATGCCAACTCCAGTCCGCATCGACCGCATAACTGAATACCGATTACCACTTTCGAACAAACGTGGTGTCGTATCAATAAAGCAGCCAGGAATTGTGACTTTTGATTGCTATTTCATGCGGCATTCTGGCTCACATCAAAGTGCTTTCTAGCAGACCTTTTGAACTTTTTCTTATCCTGAGTCCCCAATATAGACACGGCTGTCTTATTACCTCGCTTAAATGCCGGAAATTAATCAAGGTGAACTCTCGATGGACCCAAGAATATCCCAGATACAATGAAAACCTTAAATGGCCCATACAAGCTGTTCAGGTACGGGGTTGTCCACAGACCCAAGTACAGCGTAGCGATAACGGTACCGCGACTACCATACCCAGTTTGATGGCTTGTCTGTAGTTCACTATAGCCCTGAAACTTCCCAGACGAGCGTGTTACCTACAAGACCATTTAGTTTATACAAGGACTTAAAAGCGGTGGCCATCTTATTGTGCTGTCTGCTTGTCCCGCCCACAAACCCAACAGTTCACCCGATGACACGGTATATCGGGGGAGCTCAAAATTTCCCTTAGGCCAGATATCACGTATGCTGACCATTATAAAAAAACAAAAACCTACCACCTGTGACGAATTCCCTGGCTCCGGTGAGACGCTTGCAGCAGCCATAGAATTTTCCATACCCTGGTCGCGAATGCCCGCGACATAATAGGCGACTAAGTCGTTTTGAGATCATTTCCAAATCTGCTGTGTAAGAAAACATGCAAAGAACCGAGCATGTCTACGAAACCTCCCACCGTTTTTACACAGACAATGCTTCAAGCCACCGGAAGCCAATAAAATGTGAATTTCGTGCGCACGGTGGATTCCCAGTTTGTTTAAACAACTTGTAATAAACCTGCGCCCTCGTGGGGAGATCTTAAGGGCCAGAATAATTACCGTCAAACGCTAAAACATTTTGTTAGTTTGTCCTTTTTCGCGCCACCGTTTCAGAGAAATTTTGGGTGTGTGTCTAGGACGCGGCACTGACTGACGCAAGGAGGAAACAGCCTTTGGATCTTAGAGTAAACATCTTTGAACAACATTTTTTTCATCGCCGGTAAAATGAGCGCGGAGTAACTTTCCCTCTTTTGCTATCCACGCTATATCCCGGACCCAATGAAAACTTTTTTGGACGGATTCTAAGTCCTCACGCTGGCAACCGTGCTGCGACAATGAGAAGTTAAGCAGCAGTGCTACACTATATGTTTGTTTTTACCCCTGAGCGACAAGAACAAACTCGATCCGCGAAGCGCGGGCAACCCTAGAAACTGTGTACCAATAGGTGGGTTCGTTCGTTGCCTTCATCCCAGACATTGTACCTTGGGTGATGGAGCTCAACGGTTCTACCTTAACCTAGCTAAACGCATTTGAGCAGACCCGACACTACTACCATTACTGTAACGGTGATACTGCTGATGGGAAGGCATGCGTGTATTATGGTTCCTTCTTCACTTTGCGTCCCTTGGAAAAGGGATATCTATTGCGGAATTTGTGGAGCCGCTCCGTAGCATTGCTTGGATTTGAGCAACAGTCAATGAATAACCAGGAAAAATCAGGAAGAAGAGTTCAAGAGAAGACGGATGTGCATATATTGTAAAAAGGATTTAATGAACCAGGTGCTTCCCTGTCCAATAGTCTGTAACTGGTCACGGATTCACGGATTCACGGATTGATACGCAGGATCTAGGCTTTTGCCCATGTTTTTCGGGTCGGCTTTGTTCTTGTCGGTCAGTGGCTGTCGTTCACCTGAAGGGCATAAGTAAAATGAGGATGTAGCACTGCTCTTTATGTTCTCAGCGCGTGGCAGTATGCTTGCCAGCGCGAGGATTCACATAAACACATGTCTAATAGTGCTTTAAACTGGGTTCCAGAAGGAGCGTGGGCAACCGTCGGAGGAAGGTCATTCCACGCAGCTACTACCCGAAATGAGAATATGTGCGCTCTGAGCTTGAAAATTTTCTTACTATGTCCCCGCCATGTGTTTGTTGGGTCAACGGTAAAAAACCTGTTTGTCAAGCTTTGTTCAAACAGGGAATAAGTAAGAATTAGGTCCCCTCGGAGACAACGGTACTCTAGGGGAAAGAGATCAAGCATCGCGAGACGCGTTTCGTAGTCCACGGATTTGAGGCCGGCAACCAGGCTCGTTGCGGCTCGCTGGACACGCTGGTCAGCTGGCAGTTTTTTAAATAAATAGCTCCTCAGCGAAGGCCTTCTTCGTTCTATTTGGCGCCATGACCTGGATAAAGATGAATATCCCGTGGCCACAACCCTTCGGAGATGGAGATGTTCGGACCTTCCTGGAGGACTTTGAAGAGGTTGCGGAGGCTGCCGGACTGGAGACCGACCGGGGTAAGTTTGCGGCGCTGAGGCTGGAGGACTCCCAGGCGGAGTGAGGCTGACTATGGCACCAGCGATTGGGATTCCAGGATCCAAAAATACGCCACCCTCATCGTCGTCTTCCTCATCACCAGCGCTGCGGTAGCCACCGGTTTGGCTTCCTGCCAATGTCACAGCACAAGGTCCACACTGCGCCTACTGGTGGAGAGCCTTTGAAGATGCCATTGAGATGTAAGCGAACCGAGATCCTCCTCAGCAGATGCGGCACGGTCATCTACTAACTCTACTTGGTCGGTGCCACAACCACCAAACTTTGGTTTCTCTCTTCGTACCCACTGACGTAATTAACCAATCACTTTGCTCCATTCCTTATGTCGGTTCGCTTGGTCGGTGCCACAACCACCAAACTTTGGTTTCTCTCTTCGTACCCACTGAACGTAATTAACCAATCACTTTGCTCCATTCCTTATATATGTCGGTTCGGGATCCATTGGTGTCTCTGCGTCAGTACCATAACGTTGCTCGGATGGTGCGACCAGGTTTACCGATTTTGTTGGTGTTACTGTTGACAGTTGGGGTGCTCTCGGGAGACCCATCTTGCGGCCTTCACTGTACAGAATCTTGTTGTGAAATATCCAAAGGAGATTTCCAGTGCTGTCCTTTCGTTAATGTAAGTTATAGTTAGGTTTCGACGAAGGATGTACACAGGGTGTTTGTTGTACAGATGGAAGATCTTGCTGCCCTCAAGGGAGCACGTGTGATCCTGATGGCTTATCATGTTCCTTCCAAACTGGTGCACGTGTATCAAGGAAGAATTTAATGAGGAAGGTATGCTTTACTATTTTTGTTTACTCCTTGCCCGTTCGACTACGCAACATTTCTGTCGCATCTAGCAGGCTCCATTCTTAATTGTTGCACTAGTTTATCATGACTTCTACGATGTCTGATAAGATTGCCCAGTTCTTACACGCGATTCCGCAGCTTTGGAAATCAAAACCTGGACCCATGTAGACGAGGTTGTTTATTGGGTTTGAGTGGCGGGGCTAAAGCAGCGTACGATGATGATCTTTCAGCTGCAACACTTACGGTGCACCCACAGGGAGCACGAGGGCTTTTGTACTGCAAGGTTGCCCAAACCTAGACAGGGGAAGTCGAGAGGCGGAGGTCGGGTTCGAACAACGGACCTTCCGGTCAGTAAATTCGCGCTCTAACCACTGAGCCAAGTCAACTGAGTCGCATGTAAACGAAAGTAATACATAAAAACGAAGCACCTTATAAGGATGTTAAAATAACGATTGGATAAACGCACATAACGCAAGGATTTAGCAGTCAACTTTGATGAAAAGGACAATACACAAGGCTCCGTTCATCAAAGATTGAAGTAACTGCACCACCTTTGTCACATGGGCGGCAACAAAAATATCCACATTCTCTTACCTTTATATTTCCAAACATACTGTAGCTAGTTGCACTCATTCACTTCAGGAGAGGACGAAGAAAAAGTTCATCCTGCTAATAAAATGAGGTGTTAATCAAAACTGCCGCATTGAACAACCTCACAAAAGGTCTGAACTCGAACTGAGTTCAGGAGATTGAGTAGCTCCGAGCACACTTTAGAGTTGGTGGTTGCGTCTTAGCCAGCGAGGTTAGCCACTTGGTCGAAATATGTGCACCTGCGAAATGCAAAGCCGTTTCAGAACGTGCATCCTTTGAGCATACCCACTGAAACTCAAGGGAGCACTGGAGGTTGTGGAGAATCCTACGGCTCGCAGTAGTTGTGTTAGCTCTAACGGAAGTTCGTCTGATGTAGTCAGTGCACGAATCGCAGAGGACAATCATGTGCGCTGATTTGCCGTGTGGTACCCTTTGGACACGGTGGATTGTGAAGATGTGATCCACATAGGCCCTTCCAGGCGGGAATTTCACTTGCTGTTTCCGGCCTGTCTTTACACGCCCTCTTAAGAGGACGTAACTTAAGCAACGAAATAGTCGCTTATATCAAGCTAATTCCTTTGTGACTCATGCTCACTTCGCACACCCTTTTTGAAAATGGATACAACTGTCGATTCACTCCACTTGTCGGGACAGTCTCTTTGGTGGCAACTAAGTTAGGAAATCGTCAGTTGTGTAAATTGCTTTCATCTTTGCACAGAACAGTGAGAGTTCGTCCCGGAGCAGCAGCTCGGTGACGCTTGAGGGACAAAAGGTATTCGCTTATCTCCAAAGCCGTCAGGGGTACCAGGCTCACTGTCCAGGGCTGTATTGTGCTTGGGAATCCAGCCGGGTTAATTCATATGGCCAGTTGAATTGTTCCTGGGGATGCTCAACCCGACGACTCACGTGCTCTTCATTTTTGGGGATAAGCAATCCATTTTTATCGATCATTGTATTGCTCGCCAGAGCCCTCTGTGGGCCTGTGGCACGTTTCACCTGAAACAGTTTACGTGCAATTCCAGAGCTTTCTACCTCCTTTATCTCTCCAACTTTCTGGACCTGCCGAGCCTGTCGGTCCGCGCAGATGCTATTTCTCGCCCGAATTCTGACAGTTGTTTAGGTGGCCGAAGTGGTTAGAGCGCGAGTTTACCGATCGGGAAGTCCGTGGTTCGAACTCGACTTCCCTTGTCCAGGCTTGGGCAACCTGGCAGTATCCCAGCCCCCGTGCAACCTTCGGGTGGCATGGCAGTCAGGCACCGAAAGAGTGCTACAGCTGAACGATTGTACTCAATCAGGAGGAATACTTGTCTGAGCTTCGGGAAGTTTTAGTATTGCCGCCTAACTATCTCCATCGTGGAGATAGTTGTTCGAGCTATTCCCCATATCCTCATAGCTCTCCTGACATCCTCTGGACATAGAGCCGCACGGAGGGAAACAACCTCTACCTTAGTTAAACATGACAGACATAAAGACCATTTTCATCCATGGAGTTTCTGAGCCAAAAACCAAACGACTGTCAGTTGTGTACATAATTGTACTTAATGGAATAATAATAATGTTGAAATAATCTTTCAGCTGCAACACCATTTCGGTGCCCAGCTGCCATGTCACTCGAATGAAGTATGAAGGCGGAGATACTATTAGGTTGCTCAAGCCTAGACAGGGCCAGGTAAGGTGCTAAGGTTAGGTTCCAACCACGGACCTTGCCGTCAATAAGCTCGTGTCTTAACCAGTGACCTATTTCAACCTCATTCCGAGCTCGAAAACCTACGGTTACACCTTTGCGTGATGCGTGGACCCACGGAAACCAGTGACATCTTTCACAGCATTCAGAAAGGAGCTCGAGATGGTTCAATGGTTATAGCGCGACCTTACCGGAAGATTCGCGTTTCGAACTCAACCTCTGCATCTCGACTGCTTCTGTCTAGATTGGGCAACCTGGCAGTAGCAGCATTTGTGCTTCTTTTTAGAAGTATGGTAGCTAGGCGCTAGAAGGGTGTTGCAGCTGACCAATTATTTTATTGTTTTTATTCAGGAAAGCCCCTGCTAGGTATCTGCTGTGCATTTCGTCACTTGGGTGTTCGAGCCAACACCTTCCGGTCCACATCCTCGAGGTCAGCTAATCCTAAATGGTAATTCCAGTGCAGTGGATTCACGGGATGGGGCTGACGCAGGAAGCTCGCCTTTGCCCTCACCAACCTCGACGCGTTCGTGAATATAATCTGCGCCCTCTGTTCCCTTACTTCTGGCCTTGTAAGAGTTTACAAGGAACTGTTCAGAAGTCTTCGTAGTAGTGGGCTTCTGCAGGGCTGCGCTCTCCATTTCTGTTCATTTTTTCGTCGATATCATCATGGAATGTGCAATTCAAGGAACCAAGGGCACTGATAATGCATCGTCATCATCATCATCGTCATCATCATCGTCATCATCGACAGCATGACATCAGTGTTCAACACCGATGCTTTACTGATAATGAACTTCCATCTAAGGAAAGACCAGCAGGTTTGCCTCACGTGGACGGTATTGTTTTGTCACCTGGTGACCATCAGCCTGCACATTCTCTTCTAAATGAAATTTCGGATATGATCTCTTACATTGTGCAAGAATTTTGAGCCCCCTGTGTCCTTAAACTATCATCATCATCATCATCATCATCATCATCATCATCGTCATCATCATCGTCATCATCGACAGCATGACATCAGTGTTCAACACCGATGCTTTACTGATAATGAACTTCCATCTAAGGAAAGACCAGCAGGTTTGCCTCATGTGGACGGTATTGTTTTGTCACCTGGTGACCATCAGCCTGCACATTCTCTTCTAAATGAAATTTCGGATATGATCTCTTACATTGTGCAAGAATTTTGAGCCCCCTGTGTCCTTAAACTTCAGAAAAAGAAAACTGTTTTATGACTGGTTCGCTTATCTGCACGGCTGCATAAGCTAGAGTTTCGTGACAGGAATCGGTGCACGCATTACTAAGACATTTTTGAGCTTGACTCGGTTTTGACGTCAGTCAAGCTTAAGGGTTGTGCGTACATGGCAACCGTAATAAAGGCCTTAATTGATAGTTGTGAAACTTGGCCCTTCTGATCCAAAAACCTAAAACACTCTACTGTTGCAGCTGGAGTCAGCTAGCCCCAACTTCTCGATGAAATGGTATGTAAGTGAGTTCGGGGTCATGAATCAGAATCACCAGAGCAGTAAGTTAAAGTAGTCGTGACGCGTGCCACATGTTCTACTGCCGTCTAATAAAAAGGATCAGCCACCAAAACAGTTCCTTATTATGTACTTCGAACTTCTGTTGGTGAAAGGCTCGCGGGAAAGATGTCATAACTTGGCAACGCGAAACGAGGGCGGTTACTTCGAAACCGAGTAGGATCTTCGGGCCTTCCTGCTTAGGGCGACGATCCCCACTTCCTATTAGGACCACCTAGCAAACTTTTATTTATCCTCGCAGGATGGGCTTATGTTGAGTGAGGTTCGCAAAGTACGTTGGTTGAATCTCACTTATGGTGCGATGTTCAAATGCGTGTATCTCCTTTCTGATCCCAGATGTAGGTGCTTTGTTCGCAATCGTTTGCCATAGGACCATACGTTTTCTTTCCCTCCCTTTCCGTTCATCATTAGAACATTCTTTTTATCAATTATTTGGCAGTTCAACACTGATTCACTAACTGTATCCGGCTGTGTATGTTGACGATGAACCTGGACGTCGAAAATGACCGGAAAGTCCGTGGTTCGAACCCGACCTCTGACTCTCGACTTCCGCTGTCTAGGCTTAGGCAACCTGGCAGTATCCCAGCCCTCGTGCAACCTTCTGGTGGCACGGCAGCTAGGCACCGAAAGGGTGCTACAGCTGAACAATTCGCGTAGATTCCTCTCGGCCGTTGTGACACGCGACAGTTTCTCTGAACAGAGCACATCAAGTTGACGCGTTATGATCCTAATGGCAGTTTTTTTTACTTGAAATGTGAAAAGTATTTGCTGTACAATCCTGTTTGCTTTTGAGATCTTACTGGTTCTTTTCGTTTGCTACTTAGGATGACGGTTTTGGTCAGTTAGACCTCAACAAGCCTGATGTAGGCACACCGACTTTGTGTCCCGATAAAAAGTATACTTGCCCAAATAATTCCACGTGTTGCTCTTTGGACAATGGATCTTGGGGATGCTGTGACCTTCCAAATGTAAGTTTCTGTCAGAGGTTTGCTTCATTCTTTGCCTGTATGTCTCGGATGTTGTTTTTTGGGATAAATGCAAACTTGAGCCCCATTTTCCAAGTTTTCAAGTCTTCCAAATCTTCATGTGTTTTACTATAGGACTGTGAAGTTAGAGCCCAGGACATGATTCTATGTAACAAACACTCAGAAAAAGTTCATCTCAAGGTACGGTTGGTACATCTTCATCAGACTGATTCAAACCCATCGTATTCGTCTGGCTTCCTGAGCAAAATCCCTTCCAGGGGACAAGTATTCAACCAACAGTCGCTGAAGTGATGCAATTTCCTGAAATATATATATATATATATGTATATACTCCAAAGGTGGCTTAAAACTATGCAGATTACTCACGGGCTGTCCTCAAGTCAACCGGAAGACCGAACCCAAAGGGTCACTTCGTTTGGAATTTTTTAGAAAGGAGGGTTTGCTTCTGTATATATTCATCCATTGAAGACTTACAATATATCAGCAAAGCAAGAGAGTTGTTTAATACGCGACAATATTTCTGTTTAGTAAGGCACCGCTTAGTACAAATGCTAAATGCGATCAAACGTAATAACAGTGACTCACGGCAAGACAAACGTGGGGGTAGGAAATTCTGTATGTTATTCGAGACAAAGGTAGTCTAACACTGATAGTTGTGGGAGTTATGGCTATTTTCAGACGAGAGACTAGCAGTGAATCAGTTCAGCTGGGTGACTTGGACAAATCTCTTCTGTCCAAAAAGTTCGGACATGTGGAGTCGAATGGCAGTTACCTGATTGCGCGATATGATTTTTTTAGCATCTGGCACACGATTCGATATCCGGTGTCCCGATCAAAGATTAGCCTCGTGTTGATTAAATGGACCGGAGCAGAGTCCGTATTTTGCATGTACCCATTTATTTCCAGCGTTTTCTAGTTCACAGAGACCCACATCACTGGCACCCCATGCACACGTGGATACATTAACAACCATCGATGATGTCAGCACTGACAGTTTGTTTCCATTTTGTGGACATAGAAGAGGTGAACTTGAGATGAAGCACCGAAATTTAGCCGGGTTGAACGTGGATCTTACCGCTTCGGAGTGACGTCCTTTATAGAGTTTCTAGTAGCATCCATTCGCGTTCCGTTGCGCCATCTGAACATATTTTTGGTACACTTGAAGCCAAACAGCGGACGAGGTTTCTTCTGAGCTCGAGATAGCTCAATGGTTGAGGCGCGAACCTACTGACAATACAAAAGATGTCTACCTATCTATGCTACGAATTTCATCCATCGTTCTCATGTTTATCCGTGCAGACGTCAGCCAGTAATGGTCCTGTTCTTTTGGGGATAATTCGTCATTTAAACTTATCTGTTGGTACGTCTAACGCTACGTTTGCAGCTACAATACGTGTGCATAGGTAGGTAGCAGTTTCCAGCGGAGCTACCTTTGTGAATAAGGAGACTGTTGTGAGCGAAAGGATGATTCTGTGGTTGAAATCACTCTGCCTTATAAGGTCCACAAATTCAAATGTGTCATACAGGTAGTAGTGAACTGTTTTTTTCTCGGATAGGCCGGTAAACTGCAGCGCTTTTGGGAGACATAGCAAATTCAACCGCAACTATGGAAATCCACCGGGAAAGAATATAACCAGACAATTGTCCACTTCTCTGCATCAATCATGGGTGTATTAGGTTGATACCATTTTTCACCGTGTTGTTTGCAGTTCGTCCTGCTGGTTTTTAACCACAAATGAATTCATCTTCATCCGTATCAGGGATCAATGTATTTTCCAGTGAATTGGTTGTCATCGCAAGCTGATGGATAATTGTACTCTCCAACTGTAGGCGCCACAAATGTCACACCAGCAGAGCAGCGGTGTGTCTTCAAACTATAATTTCTCCCCCAAATTAGAGGCCTCTGAAAGAGTATGAGAAAGGGGGAGTGCTATTGGATTGCTACAGAACACCCCCCTTCTGTTTCAGCTGATTAGCGCAACTGGCCAAAAAGGACGATTAACAGCGAAACAGTTTGCGGGAAAGATGAAATACCAATGCATCCCCGTGACCGAATATATCAAAGAAAGATTCCACCAAGTTTCCTCTACACAAGCCCTGCAGTTTGTGTATGTGCAGTTCACGGTTGTACGTGGGCTGCGATACTGCCAGGGCGCCCACACCTAGACAGGAGGACGATTAGGGTCATCAACCAAAGCCCTTGGCTCAAAAGCCTAACCGCAAGGCAGCGGTGTTCGCCTGGAAATGCAAGTACATTACCATTTTTTTACGGAACACGTCGCCATACATGTTCGGCAGTGAAGCATCAGTGGCAACACTGATGTTGTTGTCTTTGGTGATGATGACACAAGCTCTGAAAGAACCAGTGGACATGTATGGACCTCTAATTATGGATTCAGTATGCGGAATATCACACTTAGCTGACCTCAATCAAAGCGTTTATTCGTTGCACGAAGCACTGCACAAACTTGGTCGTTCGGAAGATTGTTTACGATTTCTATCACGTACGGAGTCACGTGCTGTTGGCACATGTTTGACTTTCCAGCTTCCGTTCTTCCACCGATCGAATCAGATCAGACTTAGATTCCGAGATTAAAATATCCCCGATTCCATTCTAATTTTTGAATTCAGCGAGTATTGTGGTTCACCCGGCTCTTCTACGGATGTAGTCGACTAGTTGTTTGGGGGGTTGGCACAGGTTCCACGTGGAAAGAAAGAAACAAGGGACTTGCCACTTGTAGCACTTTCCTGTATCCCATGATTTGTCTCGTAAGTGTTTATGTCATCTTTCACCCTCTGGTGCTCTTCACTCTTCCAGGCTGTGTGCTGCGGTGACGGACTCCATTGTTGTCCACACGGAACCGAGTGTAACGCACAAAAAGGAGAATGTGATCCGGTCGAACAAGTTCCTCTCACAAATGAAGTTGATCCGTCCTTGCCCCTTGTATTCATGAGCAGACTGGGAATTTCTCGTACTGAGTCTGATCGCGTGGACCAGCACACATCTGTGAATGACACGGCACAGCGCTCGTGGGACGCTGTGACTAGTTCGTGGGTTCAGTGTGCAGATGAATTGCATCAGTGTCCTGATGGAACGACTTGTTGTCTCGACCTATTCGACCAGTATGCCTGCTGTCCATTTCCGAGGGTAGGATGATCAGGCTCATCTACCATCACCATATATTCGTGTAATATTAATTCCACTTATTTTTTCAGGTCAGAGTGGCACTAATTTTTCTTAGCGGTATGGATTATCTACCTCACACATTTAGATCACTCAATGTGGTTTTTAAATCAACGGAGTCAGATCCAAAGAAAGCTGTTTCCTCTGTTTAGTTGGTGTCTGTCAACGGATGCCCTCTAAGGAAACAAGGAAGCTTCCTGTGGACACCAATTATGGAATCAAAGTTAATGTAGAATAGAAGACCCCCTTGCCTGAAATCAGTGGGTTTGGGAAACCCAGGCGAGAGGTTGCCGTAGATCCTCACGGATCCACGGGAGTCAGTGTACAGCGCCTTTGGAAAACCGTTTTTCACGGAGAGCCCCCTTGCTTGATAGACGTTGTTATTGTGTTTGACAACTAGCAGAGTCGAGGCGCACGTATGTGATGTCAGGTTGGTTCTCAGATTTTCGGAAACCAGGCTGATCAACCAGAACAACTGAAGTACCGAAGGAAAGGACTCACCAAGAATGCCTTTGCAATGATACCCGAAGCTCCAAACAGGTTGAAAATCTCCGCTGGAAGCGAGCAGATTTTCAAACGCCCAAAGTCTTTGCCACACAAGCCCGGTGATATCTTAACCTGATAGCAAATTATTACGGATAATATCTTTTTTTTTACCTACGACTGTCCGAACGGACGCTTCAACCATAAAACAAAGCTTGCTGAGTTGCTTCCCAAGTTATGTCACAGGTGAAGTTAACCTATTTGATCGCTATGTGTTGCCAAAACTATAGAAACTACTGGGAATGATATTATTAAGCCGGAAGCTGCATGCTGCCGGCATACTTTGTATACAATGAAGATAGGGTAGTTTTGATTGAAGCACCAATGGCTGTACAGTTGTTCGATTTACCGATAACACGTGATGGTCCCACATCAACGATTGGGTTTTCGCTACAATTTATGGTGTGCCAGCTGTGACTAACGAGTGACAAGTTCGAACGATTTTCAGATTGGAGTGCACTAATAAATCGTAAATCTGGTGCATTCTACCAATGTTTTTCATATGTGCAGCATCTTCGTCCATTTCCGCTTGATGGGTATATGGTGAACCCAGCTCAGATCGAAGGTTTCGTCACTGCCCAATGCAGTTGATCTAGATAAGACAAATTTCGTGTGTTTTGTTATACTACCTACTGGGAAGACCAATCGTCAGAGTCCTTTTTTACTGACTCTGCTTGGTTTGTATATTCGAGACTCTTCTCCATGTTTGTATGACCCACCAACGCCCATGACTGGTGAATGTGACCATGCGCACAACTCCAGGTCTAAGTCATCGTGAGACGTTTTCAGTCATGTACCTTACATAACTTTATTGATGTTGATTGTTGTTGCTATTGAACAAACCACGTCACACACTGCAGCGACAAGTGCCCGATGAGTTGTGCCACATTGAAGACTGTTCTGTGCAGCACACTCAAATGGCTGGCTCCTATGTTTTCCCTTTCCAATTCCTACTATTTCGACCATTGTCATCTCAATACATTTTCCCCTGTGCAGGCAGTCTGCTGTGCTGACAAAGAACACTGCTGTCCGGAAAGCTACACTTGCGAAACGGAAACAGGACTATGCCGGTCCAGTTCAGCGTCTCAGCGGCTGCAGCCGGTAACCGAACAGGCTAAACCCAATGATCTGACTCTGAATGATGAACAACTTTGTCCAGACGGACATTCCAGATGTCCTTACACTCACACATGCTGCCAACTGGCTGACAAAACCTGGGGATGTTGCCCGCTCTCTGAGGTAAATGGAGAAAATATGCTTTTAGTCCACCGTGTTTGACTTCTGAAACTCTTTTTGCTTTCTCGCTGTTTAGGGTGAAGCATAGCGCTATCCCTCTAGCGAAATGTATCACGTGCTGACCGATCTGTCCAACTGTTTCTGGGAGGGGGCGAGATGGCTCAGTGGTTAGAGCGCGGATTTATTGACCAGAAGGTGCGTGGTTCGAACCGGACCTCTGTCTCTCGAATTCCCCTGTCTAGGCTTAGACATCCTGGCAGTAGCGCAGCCCTCGTGCCTCTTTCGGGTGGCATGGCAGTTAGGCACCGGAAGGGTGCTACAGCTGATCTTTCACTGGATGATGTGTTGTGATAGCGCGTAATGACCTGAATGTTTGGAGCCGTACTCAAAGAATCAAGTGATCCACAGTTCCAACCTAATTGTGCAGCACTGATTAACCCAGCTGGGTAAAACTTCGTGAAAAATTCACTTCAAGGTACGGGGTACCTATTGTGTATGATGTTTGAATAGACGATGGTCTGAAAAACGTCCCCCGATGGACGATTTTACGCTATTTACTTTGAGCTGGCGTCTATTTTCGGGTTATCTAATTACAGTACGGTGCCATAATAATAATTGATAATCGTTCAGTTGTAGCACCCTTTCAGCGCCACCAGAAAGAATCACGAGAGGTGGGGCATTGCCAGGTTGCCCAAGCCCTTAGATAGAGGAAGCCGAGGGGCAGAGCGGGTCGGGTTCGAACCACGGACCTTCCGATCAGTTGATTCGCACTCTAACTCAGTAGATTCGCCACTCAGCCATTTCCCCCCTCTATCATATCTAATACAGTATCATGCAGTGTACTTATTGTGAAACCCAGTACTGGAAGCAGAGACAATTAGGCAAATCAGAGAGCACTCAACATTCCTATGGGTCTTTCTTGGTGGTTTTCCTCCCATCTGAATGCGAGTTGACCACATTGCTTATCAGCTGTTCGTGGTCGAACGCTCGAACTACTAGCCCGAAGGTCGCGAGTTCGAGACTCCCCGGAGTTTAGTGAGATTCGCACTGCTGACGCTTCTAAACAACTGTACAGTGCTTCTCGGCTTTTCAACATAAAATTGGCTTTTCTTACAGGACGAAGTCACTTAGACATTTCCAAATCTCATTCTGTCAACACTCTTATGAGGTTTGGTGGTCATCGTCACCTTTTTGCGTGGCTGTATTTCCCTGGAAGACGGCGAGCGCTGTCTCTTACCAACCACTGACATCCGTAAATAGGTAGGCTCGTATAGACACGTTCGTTTTATTTCAAAACTACTCGTCTGCATGTGAATTTTCACCTGGGTTTCAAACAATGCATGCATACAGAGCAATAGTATGAAGCATGAGAAACATGAGAGAACTACCTTGTTGTGCAGGATTGATGGTGGATATGTGACTGATTGTTAGTTGCCTTGATTTTACAAGAGTCCAGACCGACATCAACGGTGGGGGCGAGATGGTTCAGTGGTTAGAGTGCGAATTTACTGATCGAAAGGTCCGTGGTTGGGACCTGACCTCTGCCTCTCAACTTCCCCTGTCTAGGCGTGGGCAACCTGGCAGTGTCCCAGCCCTCGCGCTTCCTTGAGGTGGCTTGGCAGTTAGGCATCGAAAGCATGTTACAGCTGAACGGTTATCTTTTTCATTTTCTATCCAAACCTAAATCAGAATAGAGTACATGGTAACTTAAAGGACAAAATTGAGTGAATCGAATTCAGGTTTGTGAGGAGGAGACAGTATACACTGTTTAAAAAAACGGAATACAACGCTGATGCAAACGGAACTCTATTATTGTATGATTTCTTAATGCTTTTCAAACGTGGTAACAGTGTTAAAAGGGATCCTATATCGATTATATGCATTGCTTCTGGCATGACTGAGCGTAGGTCGAAAAAGTTTAGCATCAGATGAGGAATGCGGTAGTGGAATTCGGTCATGACCGGTGGAGTTTCGAGAGTGGTTACCCCAAAAGTCATACAACTATTTAGGTGTGTAGAGCTTTTGACTACCTCCAACGTGTTACACACTGTATTCTGCGGGTGGGGGGAAACGTGTCATGTCGATCTGTCCCCGTTGTCACGCTATCCAAAACGCACTTTATTGGGTGGTGGTGTTAGCAGACGAAAGGCTATCATGAATAAACTTGAAGTCGACAATCGTTCTGATAAACCGAACTTGGAGATTGTCATAAGCCTAACCTTCTCGTGCATTGCTGAGTGTCGTTGGTTACGGAATCAAGGAAAAAGGGATTGAGTAATAGTACTGCACGCCACTGGACGCGGTGAGGGAGCGACAAAGCTGACCACAGACCCTGACTTTTCCTATATGGCTATGGGGCTTGGCCTGTTTGAGCAGCGGGACTGAGACGTCTTCAGGTGTTCGACAATCGTTGTCTCAAACCCGTAGCTCGCGTGGGTTGGTGTCGGCGTGTCCGTAATGAGGCGATTAGAAAGCGCATTTTCGGTTGTGTAACGGGTACTTCCATTGAAGAATGTGTCCAGCACCAGAAGCTGCGTTGGTTGGGACATGTGTTACGTATGCCGAAGCATCGTTTGCCGAAGAGAGTGCTGTTTTCCATGCCCAACTCAGAGTTGCGTAAACAGAGAGATGGCCAACCCCTTACTTGGCAGAGGAGTATGAAGGAGATCACGAAACGGTTGGGTGCTGTCTGTGCTACTCGCCTTCCAGGATGGGGACCGCATGATCTACACTGCACCTTGTTGGAGACACTACAGGATAAGGCTACCAACCGATGTCAGTGGCGTTC
The DNA here is from genome assembly GCF_000715545.1 of Opisthorchis viverrini. Lineage (NCBI taxonomy): Eukaryota > Metazoa > Platyhelminthes > Trematoda > Opisthorchiida > Opisthorchiidae > Opisthorchis > Opisthorchis viverrini. Next base: position 416,353 of record NW_008751991.1, on the reverse strand, counting down.
TTGTTGCCAGTTTCTATCCAGATTGCCTGAGGGAGTGTCTGGAGGTATAGGCACCTCGGAATGATTGAGTCCCTTCCCTGTCCAGCTTTACTCTTTTCTTTACAATAAGGCTTTCAAATAAATCATGGTTGTACGGCAGTGAAGCATCGGTGTTGAACACTGATGTCATGCTGTCGATGGTGATTATGACTTTCTCTGAGGTTTGGTAGTAAATTTAGCTCAGTGTTCTCACCTCTTAGGAGGCAATTCAATTAAATGATGCGATTCGCGGAGTCGAATGCTGCACCAACATCTACAAACACTGTGATGATCAATCTATGATCTATGTTCTCGTTCAGCAAAAGGTTAGAATTTGGCTCTCACAGCTACGGCCTGGCGAAAGCTGTCTTGGAGCAAGTTCCATACGAGCTTGGCTAGAGCCAACCTTGTTACCTATCGTACATGAACTCTTTCCAAAGACGGGAGCATGCATTGGAACGCTGATCAGAGCCGGACTTTCGCAAAAGGCTATTTATTATCAGACTCCTCAGACACAATATCCCGGAAGTTCGATAACGGATTTCCTTACCCTTCGCGTTTGTTCGAAACCGCGGTGCGTGTGTCAGAGACTGCTAGTTATGCAAGGGTAGAGTAGGTCTTCTCAGGGTTTATGTAATAAATAGCTGGTTAGCACTTTGAACTGACTGACTCTGTGAGAAGTCTTAGCTTACACCACTGGTTGTGAGTGATCCTGGCTCAGCTAAGTCTCCTGAATGCTCTTCAAAGGTGACACGTCTGGCTAATAGGCGTGGATTCGACCCAGCGGAGGCTCCGGATAGTAAGTCGCTTGGATCCTCTCTTGGTTTAGGTGGGGTTACTTCTCCGCACTCAGATATTCCGAATAAACATCGACAGCAAGACTGTCACTGGCGACTTTTAAGGACCATATTTTGGGGGCGTTCCTAAACAAATGGGAAAAGGGTCATGCGGAAGAGGGCGTGCTGAAGAATGCACAAAAAGCAAACCACAAGTGTGCAGGCGAAAAAAAACGATGGCATTTGGAACCGGAGTGTTGATTATACGGCCTCTGAGGAGAATCCGGTAAGACGCATATCGATGGATTCCACTCCAACTGAAGTGTACCACATACATCGATAGTACATCGATAAAACTAGGTCGTATTCTTCAACGATGAACCGCTTTAGGTCCACCGATAACCCTTCAAACTTTTCGAAATCAGGTGATAGGACTACAGTGTGAAGGAACGTGTCCGACACAAAATACGAAAAGTTTATAACGTTCCGTAGTAGGTCACGCGTAAACTGATGCAGTACAGATTGGTTCAGGCAGAAATCATGGTCCAGTTCAAATGTCTCACTCCAGACAGGGTTTTTCTGTTTGGGCATAATCTACTCAATACCGAATTCATCACTGTCCTAACTACAGAGGAAATCATTTGTGATCCTTTGTCTGACTCATGGCATGTGGTTTAAGAGCTACCCAAACGGTTCACTTCCAACCATAGTCATTGGCCCCCAATGTACTTCCGTGTATCCCGTATCTTACAGGTCAGGTTGCTAGACCAACAGGTCCTGTTGGGGCCTAGCTCAAACGGGTTTTGTCGTTAAGACAAATCTAAGCTTACCCTAGTTTTGTAGTCAGATTAAAAATGGTCAATCTTGAAGACATATAATCAGTTAGGTGCACACAGCTGAAAATCCTTGAAGACGTAGCTTGCAGAGGTTTTGCCCCACAGAATAAGGTTTTAGAAGGCTTTGTATGTTTACTTCATCTTTTATTTTCCTGATCAGACTGGTGTTGTAGTAGTCCTAGAAGAGGGATGTGTTGTCTGGTGTAACATTCGTGTTCCAGCAAAAACAATCGTTCAGCTGTAGCACCCTTTCGGTGCCTAGCTGTCTTGCCACACGAAGGAGGCACGAGGGCTGGGATACTGCCAGGTTGTCCAAGCCTAAACAGGCCTAAACAGCCTAAACAGGCAGAGATCGGGTTCGAACCACGGACCTTCCGGTCAGTAAATTCAGGCTCTAACCACTTGGTCCATCTCGCCCCTTTTGTGTTCCAGTGGATTATAATGCGACTTCACACATTTCGTCGCTTGCCAGTCATTTTCCCATCATTCTTTCACATGCCACCTATTTTATCTAAGTGCCTCATCTTCGTTGCCCGAGAGTTCGTCGATTGGTGTGTTTGTTGTTTGTTTCTTCCCCAGGCTGTTTGCTGTCCGGACGGTCTCCATTGCTGTCCTTCAGGCTACAAATGCAATATGGAGAAAGAGACTTGCGTGAAAAACGTTGTAGATACTCCGTTACTTCAGCCATCATCTCTTCCCTCTCCTTCTGCCACGAGGATCGCGTGTGGCAACCCTGAATTCCAGTGCGACGATGGAACTACCTGTTGCCCCCTACCGAATGACGAGTGGGCCTGCTGTCCGTTTGCTAATGTAATGAGGTTCATTGTAACTTTGCCATTGTTCGATGTTCGTCCCTATCGTCTAGGGTTCTCATCCTCAAGTAGGGTTGATAACATTTTTCATGGAGCTGCTATTTAGTGATCCTCCCCCTCTGAAGTGACCGGCTTTCTTCGGTTTCGCCCAAGTTATTTAATGACCGTAAGAGTATTGGCTCCCATGTTTTTGATAGCCGCTATGTGTCCATAGGTTTTTTGATGTCTTTATATTGGGACGATAATTGTAGGTGCTATATGGATAAACGTAAAACTTTCTCTATAGCGACGAATCCAACCGAAGGTGGTTGTCTGGCAGAGGTTGGGAGAGGTGTTCTCCTCACTTTGCCGCCAAATGGATGAAAGCTGACTATCTAACTTAACTGGACGCTGCGGTTCAGTGAGAGAGCTTGTTTGACAGTTAATCTGACGCGTCGTAATAGTTATCGGGGTGTGATTACATGCTGTGTGGTAAGGTCATCCGCTAAGCGAAAAACAAACTCATTTACGGGTGGGATAACTCTGCTACTGCCTTTGACCATGAATTCAGTCACCTGTAGGTGATTCAGTTGTGTTCCTCGGGCGTCCGTGATGAAGTGGCGACACGCTCGCTCTGCATGCCTGCGGCTTAAATTTTCGTACTATTGATGGGCCTCAGTAGGGACGAAAAAAATGGACTCAAGTGTTTCTCTTCTTCTGAAACATCCCGATTAACTACGCCCGTATGGGAAGAGAGCTGTTCACAAAAGAAAGATACAAATGGTAACCCGGTTAGGCCAATAGGACTAGACGGGCTCAGAACGGTACTGGTCAACCTATCCGACGGTTTTAGTCATGACATTCAGTGATCAGTAGGCCTCACACTATCTTTTTCAATGGGTTTATTGATTAGCGGTAGGTCTGTCGCTCCCTTCGGGTGGCATGGCAGCTAGGCACCGGAAGGGTGCTACAGCTGAACGCTTTCTTTCTTTCTGTCGCGAACAGATGACATGGCCTGTCGAATTGATTTTCGTACCATTCCCGTCCGCGACTAACCGGACGGACAGTTATTGGTTCGACCCGATACACAGTGATTGGTCCCTGCATGGACGTTTATCTCTACGCCTAAATTGCAGGAAAAACTTCAGGTTATGAAATTTTCCGTGAAACCAACTCTTCCGAAGGAATCTGCCCCTTGACAGCTCCAATAGTTATATGTTTTTAAAGGGACCTATTTATTGTCTTTTCGTTTCCCGAGGATGTGGATCATGTTCTTCATTCTGGATCCGAAGTTCTTATCCTTTTAATTGCGTTCGAGGCCATTCAACCCATCCTCGAGATCGTGCCGTTGACACTGACTACCCTTTCGCCTTTTGGTAGCAATTCACCTGGTTTATAGGTGTAACTACTGTTCCGCTTGTTAGCACCAATAGCTCTATATTAGTACTATCTATATCTATGTATCTAATATCTATCCACCTAGCTATCCACCGTCTGTTCACACGTTTTCTCTGTTTCTCTTTCTGTCTCTGTGTCTATTCGGACAGGCTGTCTGTTGCTCGGATCAAGCACACTGCTGCCCTGAGAACACCACTTGTGATCTGGAGCACAGTCGTTGTGTTCCTAAACCAACCGAAAACCGCCCATCAGCTGCTGATAACTTGATGATCAGCATATCTCAGCCGATGGACCCTAAGGCTGATGAAACTTGTCAGATGGCCTGCCCGACTGGGACCTGTTGCAAGGACTCCTCTGGACTTACTGCCTGTTGTCCCTTCCCGAACGTGAGTTGCGATGACGAGTTCTCAGTGTGACTGCATGAATGACTTCCTGTGACGTGAATGTCATAGCATACCTGAATTCTGGTGGGCCCTCAGTGTAGACGCTAACTCCACGGATAAATGGCACGTGCGAATTCATAGCCTCAATTACAACTTCGGTTTGGCTGTTCTCGAGATAGTGCAGTCTTGGTTCGGGGGACGAGATGACTCAGTGGTTAGAGCGCGAATTTACTGTTCGGAAGGTCCGTGGTTCGAACCCGACCTCTGCCTCTCGACTTTCCCTGTCTAGGTTTGGGCGACCTGACAGTATCCCAACCCTTGTGCTTCCTTCGAGTGGTGCGGCAGATAAGCACCGAAAGGGTGTTACAACTGAACGGTTATCAGCAATCTTGGTTCTGACGCATTAAGGCACTGGTGAATGAACAATTACGTATTAAGTCCAAACATCCCCTAGACTTGATGTTGTCAAGGGTAGTCTTATCGGTGAATTGAGAAGCCGTCTAATGTGGTTTAGTCCGATTTTACGCTGTCGTTTCCCTGAAATTGGCACAGAACACGGGATTTGATGAAGATAGATTTTTGATCTCTCCGCCCCACGCATGATATTTTGTCCGTACCCTGGTATTATCATTGTCATTATTGTTGCTATTAGTTGAACAGGATGTGTTTACTTTGCAATTTCGCAATGAAAGGTTCGCCGCAGTGAACGGTCTTCCGGATATAGTTCAACATGCTACTTTTGCGAACAGCTGGTTGCCTTACATTGGATTTCATCCTCGAATGTAAATGAATCCCCAGCTCTTCAAAGGAAGAGGCATTATAATGACTGATTTATTCAATCACTGTGTTAAGCATGTTTGTAGAAAGTGGCCGCTTGACAGAGGGGATCCCATAGCCCTCTGCTGCTTCATGATGCGTTTCAAGATGAGCCGCATTTTAGACTCCCGTCGTTAGTTTGGGGTCCCAATTTTCCGGCCGCTTCAGTGGTCCCACTAGTGTCCAGCGGGCTCTACACAACATCCATAAAGACTCCTTGCTAATCAGGCATGTACAAATTCAGCACTCAGTATTCGAATATGGGTACACAACAGAGTTGGCTGTGTGAAAGGAGGCATTTATAGTCAATCCGTTTGAAGCACGTATCGATCGGTCAATGTGCAGATTTCACGTTTGGGGTGTGTGTCGATCAGAATGCTCGATGCAGGTGGATATGCACTAAGTAATCGGCATCTGAGAAGCTCAGCATGACAAGAATTTTTGTCTTCATTGGGCCTCGCCAGGTAGTTGTCGGCACTTGATCCTTCCGGTAACTCTTTCTTATGGATGACTTTTTGGCCACGGTTGATGAACTTAACTTGTCAGACCTGATTGAATTCAGCTCCTTGCATGCCAACTCGTTCGCATTTGGATTCTGCGTACGGATTTCACGTTACTGACATTTTCTAATGCCTGTCATCCCCGACACGCCACGGTTCGAACGTCGACAAACATAGTGATTTTGGCCCTTTATATCACCATCTGATACTATGCCGGTCATCTCTCAGCATGTCCAACGTGGGTGATGCAGAGGCTTGGTAATGTACGAAGTCTGACACGTTTTTCGTCAGTGCACCCGGACAACCGAACCAGTAAAAAAATAACCGCAGAATTCGATTATCCTCTACTCGAAAGGGAAGTGAATCAATAGGGGGCGAGATGGCTCAGTGGTTTGAGCGCGAATTCACTAACTGGAACGTCCGTGGTTTGAACCCGATATACCATACCTTCGTCAAAATGCCCCTTACCTTGTTGAGGAAATTCGCACCCGTTAGTGGAAGGGAGCCGCTTATATGAAGCATTCAAAGAAAACAAGGCCACTCACCACGAACTGTCACGTGACTGACGGTTGATACAGACGCATTTGTCCTCGTAGAAAGTTACTAGTCACCAGTACACAACCGTCGTAAAATTCCTCATCCGTTCGTCAAAATAATCATAATGTCGAGGTGCTATCTGGAGTTCATGTCTCACCTCAGAACACTTGTAACATTCTCTCACCATCCCGTTGTCCAATAACATCGTTCTCCTCCTAATCTAGTCTAGGCCGTAAGCGATAGTGGTATCATTCCTGGCACTATGACGGAAGGACTGAGTACTACGATTGGAAAGCCTTTTCGGTCCTTTTTCAACTACACTACCTGTTGTTGAAGTGTACTAGTGCTTTGTGACCGACGCTCTCAGTCATCGGTCACCGAAGTCTACGCAGAACCAATGACACATGTGTTCGAAGCACTTTGAGGTTCCTGATGTCCAGCAGGCAATAGAACAGCTTTTAGCACAACACTGCCAGTTGCCCGTGATCTGCTCCCATGCTATTCGTTCTTCTGCTCTCAGGGTGTTTGCTGCTCAGATGGTTTGCACTGTTGTCCATATGGTACACGATGTGATGGACACACCATGATGTGTTTGCCAGCAGGAACTACCAACAGGCTACCTGAATCCATCCCTTGGTTAGTGAAAACTCCAGCTCGCCAACAGGCATCTACCGTGGATAAGCCAACTGTGTCGAAGGCCAATGTAAGTTTTGCAAAAAAGAGTAAAGCAGCCCATCTAGTCCCTGTCAGTATGTTTCGTGGTCCGGTTGTCGTACATCTCTTCCACATTTGATTGGTCCCTGTCACCACAATAAAATTTACCCGTTTTTTTCGCTTGAGCACCCTCTTTTATATGATGTGTGTCTATTTTTGCCGGTTACTAGCCTTTAGGTGTTCGATTGCCGTGGTCAGACCTAGTTTGGAACTGGATGAAGCTTCTGCGGCAATGATAATCGCGTCAGGTTTGTTGGCGTTTTTGCTTATCTATTTCTTTGTTGTGAATTTCCTCGGATCCAGTGTGCCCGAAAACGATGGACGGTGCGTTTTTTTCATGCACCGATTGTTTTGTATGCAGAGAAGAACTATGGTAGCGCAGATTGATGGTGTCGGTCACATAGCATAGCTTGAAAAGGTCAATTATCGTTCGCGTTGATGATGATTTACACGTGGGGAAGAGGAGCAACCAATTGACTGTTAGAATTCTTAGAGGGACACTGAATACAAGCGACGTTTGTGTAGAGAGCGTTCTAGGGATTTTGTTTCCTTCCCTTCGTTTCTCACTTTATTGAACTCCAGTTGTTCAGGCGCTACTGACCGGAAGGCCTGTGGTTCGGACGCGACTCCTGAATCTCGCCTGCTCCTGTCTAGGCTGGATCAGCCTGGCCGTATGTCGGGTTTCCTGATTCTCGAGGTGGCATGGCAGCAAGACACTGAAAGGGTTCCACAGTTGACCCACTATTTATTATCATGGTTACATTATTTCCCACACCTGAAAGTGTATCCCACTCTGACTGGATCGCGTATTTTCGGTCCATGGAATTGTGACTTGCTGCAATAGTCAGTACTGTGAAGAGTTCATTCACGTCCTCGTGGACATCCCTTTTAGCGTTTTCGTCTACTTTCGGGAGTTCAGCGAAATTTAATCGATGGTCTTGCGAGACGCGTATTGTTATCGGTAATACTAACCTCCGCGTACAGTTTAGCATGGATATGGAGTCCCTTTCAGGTATACTGAGTAGTGGGGAACTAAAGTTTGCCATCAGTCAAGAACTAGCTTCTGCAGGTGCCGTATTAGACCACTTGTGAGTCCAACCTAAAACGGTATGTACCGCTGTTGTCATCAGAACTTGGTTGAATCAAAGCGTGGTGTACGGAAGAGATCGAAGGGACAGTAGCCCATTGTGATGTCAAAACCATATTTCAAGAGGTTGGACAGATGGTGATCCGATCAGGCGATAAGTACTAGTGGTATTGGTTTCAGTAGCAAGAGCGGGTTGAAAATGGGTGTACACGACAAGCATTCCACAAAAAACAGAGGTTGTTCGAACAGCTTTGAATACGTGTAACAGTGAATACGTGTGACAGATGCGTACAGTATTGGCGAAATTGAATGGTCATCTCGCGGTTGAAAAGGCCAAGAACTTCGTGTGTTAAACTAAATGCAGTGACTTGACTAGGGTCTACATAGGGCAGCTGATCAGTGAACTGTACACCAGGACTGTGAACAGAGAAGCACAAACGAACCACCGAGAAGTGTAGGTGTATATCAGGCGGTGGTCAAAACTCGGCAACCTGCGTTAAACACGGTGACGAATGGATGCGATCTTTTTAAGCAGGGGACAACCATTCGCACCTGATGGCAGAGGTGGCAGAAATCCTCAAGCGTCTCAGTGTGTCTAGAATCGAGGGCGTAGAATGGACGATCGCGTGAAGATCGCTTGACACGTGGTGGTGTGCAATCATCTGTCAAGCGAAATTCCTTAGTAGACTGATGAAGATTTAAGGTAGAAAGTCAAACACGAAAACTTCACATCACCTTTTTCCGTCAAGCTATTTAAGAAAAATCGTTCAGGTGCAACACCCTTTCGGTGCCTAGCTGCCATGCCACCCCATGGAATCACGAGGGCTGGGATATTGCCAGGTTGCCCAAGCCTAGACCACGGACCTTCCGGTCAGTAAATTCGCGCTCTAACCACTTAAGCCATGTCGCCCCAAGCTATTTACTCTAGCGCCAATTCACCCATACGTGCCACCGAAAATTTTAAGAGAAAGCCTGTACGTAACTGAAATGAATCGAAGAGTCATACTCCCAAACTTGACCCAAATTCGTGTGAGATATTCCTCCTAGCCTATTACTGCAGCCCCTATTCATCCACACCAAACCGACAAAACGGAAAACTTCTAGCCAAAATCTAACGTCCATTGACTCTGTCGTCATTAAGGTATTTTTCTTGTTGGTTCACCAGTCAACCAACCTTTTGGCCTAATCGTTTGACCTGAGGAGGCTTTTATGTAAGGTTGCTCAGTGTAAGTTTCCGGATTGTCCTCCAGATTTTTCTAAAAAGACTTTTTGAGATTTCATATGTTCACAGTTCATAATCTTTTCATGGCGATGACCTTTGTAGATGACTTTCGGGATTTGAGAGATGTGTGACGTTTTTTTGGAAAACGGCTCGGATACCAAGTTTTTGTACTATTGATGCCATCAGTGAACTCATAAGGGTGCACCAAATTTCGGTCTTGACAATGTAATCGTCGGATTTGTCGCTTATTGGCTGTCTTAGTTCCGTAACACAGTGTTTTCCATAGCTACCAAGCAATCGTATGCAAGTGGATTAAAATAGACTACTTTGATTTACCATTTTTGTGTAACCCTTTTGTGTTCTAGGTGGCATTACTCCCGCCCAACATCACTTGTCCGGATAGGAGGCACATCTGTAAATATAACCAAACTTGTTGCCTTCACAAAACAGGTGTCTATGCGTGCTGTCCCTTTGCCAACGTGAGTTTGTGGCCAACGCCTTTGGTGATGGTTATTTTTATGCTTTTCTGGCTATCTTGGTTCTCTGTAAACATTAACCCGTGACCCTTCCATGAACACCGCGTACATGTGTGTTGTACAGCTGCCACAGTTTCGTTGGTCAATGATCTGGGGGAGCTAGATGTAAATAGCCACGCAGTGAACGATGTGATCAACTCAAAGGCTAGTGGATGGCTCATTGAAGGGGATATGAGGAGGGGAGCTATGCGTTGAAGACAACAGCCCGGATGTGTGCGCGCCAATGAGGGTGCTAAGCAACAGCCCGGATGTGTGCGCGCCAATGAGAGCGCGAACTGGGCCATGTCTGTCAACATTTCTAACTATTGATGTGTGCCATCTTGGGGTCTCCATCCAGTGCGAAGCCCACCTGGGTTTGCTTGCAATCGCTTTAATACTTCGTCACCAAGTTACTACTTGATCTCCCCGGGCTTGTTTCCATCCTCCCTGGGGTTGTGGGGAAAGGAATGTCGGAAAATGTCGATCGACTGGCATACCGAACACATAGCCAAGCGAATCCAACCTATGGAATGCGGTTAGTTCATTTTATGTGAGTGAGTTATTTCTTCCAAAAACCATTCGACCTACTTTGGCGTTACTGAGCCAATGTTCCCACCAGACTCGGGCGATGCTCCGAATACTGAAAGATTTTTACGTCCTCAGCGCTCAGCGGTTAGGTTTCCGACCCATACAACACCATATAAGACCTGTACACGAGCTGTAGCCTTTTCGCCCTGGAACATACAGACGACATTGTCCTCATTTTGTAGACGAAGAAAAGCAAACTTCATTAGGGAGACTGACAAGGGACGTCCAATCCTTCAGCGTGTTCATCGAACCCTCAATGTGTTGATCCATGTCGTGGGATGCTCAGATTTTGAATATGCTTCTAGTCACGCAAGAAGCGACAGGAGTTGTGTGTGTGTGTGTGGGGGGGGGGGAAAGCCATTTCCGAAGCGAAATCAGCTCTGGTCTCAGTAAGACGAATGAGGCCAACTCGTAACTTTGGGATGCCGGATTTTTTCTACCAATTTGGCACACTAGTGAGTATTATCATTGGCTTCAAACGGTGCTTAGGTCGGATCGCGGTGTGTGCTGCCTTGCTGTGCGGCTGTGCAGCTCGGTCACTGTGTTCGGGAGATCCGAGACATTTTCAGGTATTTCGTCACTAGCGTTGTCTCAGAACAATAAAACTGTGGTCGGCTGGAATCAACGGATTCACGATTACGTACCAAAGAGGGACTGCACCCGCAAGTTCCACTTATTTCAGTTTGACGGAATGTTCGGTTTTTTGGGTCACCGCAGCTGACTGATGACTACTGATAGTGAAGAACCGTAAAAAAGCGACGGGTTAATAATCAAGCGCAACAGACCACATACAGCATCACCCGATCGGTGAGTACCTCCAAGCCATTCGTACCTGACCCTGGTACGTGATATACACCAGAGCAGCCTTTCTCCGTTGTAGCTGAAAGTGCCAAGGCTGACGGAACGTAGAACCGGATTTAGCATGCACTTCATCGACAATCCTACCGTCCGATGTGATGCAACTACCCAAATAGACAAATCCATGCATTATTTCTAGTGGTTCTGATGCCGTGATCAGCTTTGGTGTTTGTTTTGCGGTTTGAAGTACTACCAAACCATTTGGATTGCTTAGTGTATTTTGCATCTAGATGGAATGTGAATGTACTGGTGTTTGCATGCTCCACGGGATGAAGCTCCAGGTGACTCCAGACATGACAAATGTTTCTTTGATAGTTTATTCAAAGTTGAAGAAGAAAAGTGACAGCCCTGATAGATGCCACTTTTGGGGACAAACTGAGGACAGTCATCTCCGTCGAATTTCACGCGCGAACGGGCGTTTTCGTAGAAGCATTGAAGAATAGTGACGAAATTCTTCGGCGCACCTTTGGTAGAGACACGTTATCACAAGGCAGGGTGATCGATTGAGTGTAACACCACTTCTAGATGTAATAAGACAACAATTGTTGACCTTCTATGTGTGTGCAGTGTGCATTTTCGCAGTCACTTCTGGCGTTTCTGTTTCATTCCCGTTTGCTGGTAGTGAATAGAGAGAAGCTTCGGAAAGGTTATGTGAACAATCTAAACCGGTTCAAACAGTTCGTTCATCAGGTCCATTCGAAATGTGCAGACACCTGTGCTTATCTTATTTTCAACTCTTCCGAGGCTTGTTTCTTCCAGTTTCTACTTTTCATCCAAACTTTAGCCTCGCGCTTCTGGTTGGTTGACCTTTTTTTTTTGATAAAATCTCAAGTGCTCTGGTAAAATAGCAGCGAAAAATGAAATACACAGGTGAAATGCAAAACATGGAGACACGGACGATTGGTGGTCTGTGCCCCCGAAGCTTCGGAAAGGTTATGTGAACAATCTAAACCGGTTCAAACAGTTCGTTCATCAGGTCCATTCGAAATGTGCAGACACATTTTCTGTGCTTATTTTCAACTCTTCCGAGGCTTGTTTCTTCCAGTTTCTACTTTTCATCCAAACTTTAGCCTCGCGCTTCTGGTTGGTTGACCTTTTTTTTTGATAAAATCTCAAGTGCTCTGGTAAAATAGCAGCGAAAAATGAAATACACAGGTGAAATGCAAAACATGGAGACACGGACGATTGGTGGTCTGTGCCCCCACGTCGCATCTAGTTGGATGCTGTGAAACACTCTGGAGGGCCTTTAAGTGATTTGGCCGGTTGACTCGTGTCACATGACCAAGGCAGACTCAGCGTCCGTAGGGAACGTTCTGGACAGCACAACCGGGTTTCGCAGACGTATAGCGACTGCCTCGGCTGTAGTCAAGCAACGGCGTTGGAGAGATACTGGCAGTTTATTGGGAACACTATAAATGACATGAAATGGCTCATTCGGAATCGATTGTATCCAAAAATGATCCTACTTCTGACTTACTTTGATGATGGTTTAATGTTGGATTATCTGTAGTAGGTTGAATCGACTTCGTCGTGCTGGCCACGATTCCACTCGCGTTACATTCATCTCGGACCATGCATTTCCCTGAGCAGCTGTATCGAACTTAAGCATAGCGCAGCTACACCTCTACGTCTTTGATTCTACCGATAATCTCTATCAATATAGGTGCAATGAATTCCACACAATATTCCGTGTTGTCTGCCAATCCACAAGTCCAGGTGTATGCAAAAAAAACACGGAAGAAATACACCAACCGGCTGAAATTGGAATTTTATTATCCTGTTTTCTTCTTACCGTTGCATTTATCAGGTTGGTATTTTACTCAATAATTCTGCAACCCTTGCATCCCACTATTATTGATCTCTCCCTCAGGCGACTTGCTGTAGAGATCGACTGCATTGTTGTCCTGCCAACACAACATGCGACTGGTTTGGTAATTGTGTTCGTAAGCTGAACCTCCAGTCGAAAAAGGACATTTCAGATGCGCATCGAATGCAGCCGACCACCGGACAATCTTCACTTCCACCAGCCCTAACCAACTTGAACTTCCAACTTGGCAAGCCTGCGAATGCCGAGTGGTGTGGCGATTTGTGTCCAAGCAGCGGGTTCTGTTGTGCTGACAGATCTGGACAGCCTCGTCGCAGATGTTGTCCCGCGACTGCAGTGAGTCCTTCGATTTGAATGTCCTTTGGAGCTTGCGCACAACGTTTGGTAGGGGACTTCCTCTGTCTAGCTTTAGGCCTTATTCCAGCCCTCGTGTTTCCTTCCGGTAAAATGGCCGATAAGCACCGGAATGGTGCTATAGCTGAACGACTGGACACCCAAGTTACTTGGTTGATAAGTAAAAGTGCCACTTTCTGCTGGTCATTTGGATACTTTCAACTGCTGTCGTGTGTTGCTGCCACGCATTGCAGTTCCGATATTCTACTGGGGTAAATGATTCTGCTTTAGCTATCTAGCAGCCTTCAGAATTGGATCTCCTGCAGTTGGTCAGTATTGCATTGCATTGTCGAAAAGCTCCACCAATTGTTTTGATGCATTCGCTGGGGCTTTGCTGATCGCGGATTCCCTCCTAAAGGAGATATATCGGTAATTGAAGAGATTAGACAAGTGAACCTTTATTCGGATCATAAGATTGGTGTGTCTATGAATTGGGAGTTAGCATACTTGTTCCGATGGGGCTAGATGTGACCTGGTGGGAATAGGTCGGAATCCGTGAGACGCTGATACAAGCACCGTCCGGGTCGGCGGCCTTTGTCGATGTAACATCGGTTCATGTGTAATATTTTGATTCGTTGTTGATGGGTGAAGGAGTTAATTCACCTCCTCAAAACTGAAGACCACATCAACGAAGCTTGATTGTTCAACCAATCACCTCGAAAGTGTTTTTCGAATTCATGTGCTTTGGTCGCAACACCTAACCTTTGTGACTATCCTGATTCAAGGATTGAGAAGATATCATGCCGGCCGTCTCAGTTTCCTTTCCCTCTACAAACACTTGAATAATCCTTTTGTTTGTCGGCTTTTTTCGTGTTCTTCGTGACCGTATGTATGAAAGCGGCCCCTAGTTAGTAGCCTGGATGATTAATACCCTGGGAGAAGGATCGACAAATCATGGTCAGTCAGTTCATAGTTTATTTAGGCTCGTTAGGCCGTATACTTTACCTGTCAAAGGGCCATCTTCCTGCCTTGGGGATCCACTTTTTCCAAGACAAGTGCAGAATGGAAACTGAGTACGATCAATCTGTGACATGACAACTCAAAATGAGGGCTGCCCTAAGCAAATTCACGCACTCTGTTTGATAAACATCGTGCTTTTGGATTCGGCAGTTTGTGTACTGCCGAGCGTAGAACAATCACACACGCATTTGCATCAAAGCTATCGTTTTCAATGCACAGCTGACTGCGTTCGAGCTTGCACAACTCAATTTCACCCCGAATTCAACGCTGTCTCTCGTTCTCCACATTTTTGGTGAAATGGTAGCTGCTACCGGCGTGTCCTTAACGTCCCTTGTGGCGCATCTAGATCATTGGTTCGTGTTTCCTTGGTGGAAAACTAACGGTCTTATTCGGTCGCCTGTACTCCGGTAACACGAACTCTTCTGTTGCATCAGGTCTGTCTATGGCCATTACGTTCGATTAACTCAGAACTTTTGGTACCATGATTTTTTTCTCGTCTGTTGGTTTTTTAAAAAAATAATTCTACGTCTGCCACTTTCAACAGGGTGTATGCTGCTCGGATGGAGAGCATTGCTGTCCTCGTGGAAGTCGTTGTACGGGGAATGGTAAATGTCTATCAGAAAGTCAAAATGTCCAAACCTCTTTCGCACCGTATCTGATACCGGCAATGAGTGTCAATGGTGTGTCTGCAGGTTTTCCGCAAGGGTTCGAATCACAACCTCCATACGCTCGTTCGATCGCATTGAAGACTACGGCCGCTAGAATCAATCCGATGTTCCTGTGAGTCACCATTTGTCTTTTCCTTTGCCATCGAACACCTCTTCAGTATATATGTTCAAAGCTTTATCATAATGGACTTGAGGCTAGAGTTATACAATTTTCCCCAACATCTAATGGAATAGCTCGAGATAGCTCTGTGGTTAAGGCGATATATATATATATATATATATATCGTTCAGCTGTAGCACCCCTCTGGTGCCTAGCTGCCATGCCACACTAAGGAGGCACGAGGGCTGCTTCACTGCCAGGTTGCCCATTCTTAGACAGCGAAGTCGAGAGGCAGAGGTCGAGTTCGAACCACGGACCTTCCGGTCACGGAATTCGTGCTCTAACCATCTCGCGCGAACTCACTGACCAGAAGGTTCGAACCCAACCGCAGCATTTGCACTGCTCCTGACTAGGTGTGGACATCCTGACAGTACCTCAGCGCTCGTGCTTCTCACCGGAAGGTTGTTATGGCTGATCGATTATTATTTCATCCGTGACTGTTTACGCTGTACCTAGAATTGTGCCTCCTTTTCGCTATAATTCTGTTGCGGAGCGATTCTGTCAGACTTAACCACACTGCTTTTGCACGCGTTTCTACTTCAGCTTGGACTTTTACTATCGGAGAAACGTTCGGAAATTCACCGTATGTCCAGACCTTGAACGCATCTGCGGTCTAAATCAACAGTGTTGTCCGTCCTTGGAACATCACTACACCTGTGCTCCGAAGGGGGTAAGTTGCGCTATTGATTTTCCTCTTAACACTGGCATGCTTTTGTAAACTTCTTAGTTGTCCGAAACACCAAGCAAAGAATGCAACGTTCCGAACCGGAGTCTGGTCGCTATTGTGTGACGCACATTCCTTACGGGCGGAAAGGTGCTCACACTTGCCTGGTTCTCTTTCGGTGAAAATAATACTCAGTATCTCTTTGTAACGTACTGCTCATAAGGTTGCTGAAAATCCGTCGACAGCCCACAACCGGTTTCAAGTCGAAACTCCCAAGAAATTGACTGACACGAAATCACTCTTTCGACTGACGGGTACGCTATTCTGTGTGATTGTAGTTCACTCTGACGGCTTTTCAGCTAACGGTTGCTCAAAAGGGTCTGTTTAGAATCGCACTTGGATTTTGTAAGATATAGGTAATGCTTACTTATCGGTTTTTCCAAAAGACCGGTCAGGCTTTGGATATCCGGCACCGCTTATAGAACGTACCATATAGTACGCTGTTTGCCATGGTCGGAGTGTGCGTTTTTAAGGGCCGCCCTTTGCTAACTCGTTCTCCTCAGGGAAAGATAGCATCACTGATCCCCTGAATATGGAAATGACTACCCTGGGGGGAACATCCTGCTGTTCTAACACTTCCTTCGCAGTAGACAGTGCGACCTCTCGGGAGCTCTTTGCAATCGGATTTCTTGCAGTTTGGAGACTCGCTGTTCTTCGTCCGACTGATCCCCATTAATTTTTTGATGTCGTTGATCCCTGAGGAGCTGAGGTATGGCCACTGCAGGGTCATTGAAACTTCGAAACTCAGCCACCACAAAAACATAACGGCTTTAGTACGCGTTAAAAAAATGATCGCCACGTTTAGACCTCTGGACGCTTGTGATATCTGTAGTTCCACGTTTCTTGGTTTCGTTGGAATCATTCACGTGGTAGTTTTCGAGAAAAAATGGCTCACCTACGGACACCAGTCGATCCTCAGGTTATAGAGATCATGTTTTGTACTTTATACAACTAGTTGATCGACTTTTCGTTCGATCCTTTGTTCAGAACTGACCAAACCAAAATTTGTCACTTACTGACTTGGCAATGAGTCGTGTGATTTATTTTAGGTGTATTCAATCAGTTTGGCGACTCCTTCTGAACTGTACTCACCAACAGACTAATGTCTTCCATGTTTCCCGATTTTTTCTCCTTATCTTATCACCCATATTTTAAGTGGATGAAATCGTGGCGCCAAGTCAGAAGTTAAAGTCGATAATTTGAAAACTAGACCAGATGCGGTTGAGCAATTGGCCAGCAGATTAACGGAGCCGACCAGACATCCAATGGCTGACCACAGAATATGAAAAGACCGTTTCGTAATCAAATTCTGCATGCTCGGCTTTCAGCACGCGTTTGTTGGCTTTTCTGCTAGAATAATCGAGCTCTTTAGAGAAGCGTCCACGAGACTTCCTGGAGTTTATCGTACTTTTCCAAGTGGATAGAACTTCAAGCTGTCGAACTTTTGACAGCGGTGATCCTGCTATTCAGAGAATACGGGAATTTTTTTTCGCCTACGGAATAATGTATGAACGGGTGAATGCTTTGAGCCATGTCTTGCTGCAACAGAATAGGCTACTTTCGAGAAATACACTCATTTGCAAATCAGTTTGGTTTTCACGAGAGACTCAACTGAATCTCTCGTTTATGATGTTCTAAAACTGATTATGCTGCACACAGGCCGCCTCATGATTCAGTTGCCACGATATTCGAGATATCGCAGTATATTTTTATGAGGAAAACTACTCACAAAGTTGTTGAAGGTTCAAGTAGAACATAAGGTTGACGGAAACTCGGGGACTGCGCCTACCTGATAAGCCCCAAGAAGTGCGAAACCGGTTGTGGGCTGTCGAAGAGTTTTCAACAACCTTATGAATAGTTTTCTTTAGGAATAGGATAAACCTATGACCTCAAAGCAATGAACTGGCTATTTAGCCTAAACGCACGATCTAGGTGTCCCATCTGACGGGTAACGTACAGTCTAATTCAACGACGGACGGTCAGTAAGAATTGCGGCGAAACCGAATTCTACGAAGTTCACCTGCATTTGTTCAGTAGTCGCAATTGGACAGTGAACAATATATTGAATCGGACGTGGGCGAACAGTTTTAGATAGGTAGACTGTGGTTCTATGATGAATTAACAGTAAATCGTGAGGAGACTTAACGAAAGCTTACGGCTGGATTGAACCTTGGGCAGTCACCAACACAGGATGGCACACGAAGGGCAGTGTGCTATCGGACAAATAAAACGGGAGCAATGTTATTCAGTTCAACAACAAGCCCAGAAATAAATGTGAACAAATCGACAATAGAAAAGCAGTTAACACAGAGTCGACTATGTGTAAAATAGAATAGTTCAATCTTGAGCAGCCACCGGATGGGTAATAAATTAGTCGGAGGAATAGGGAAACAAATAATTACGTCACGTAATGAACACCTATCTTTGATAGATGCGTTTCAGACAAGTGTACTCTACTATCGCGAGACGGAGTACGGAGCATGCCATCCAATCCAACCGACGTGAAGAAACTTCGTGTGTCCATTTTCTAGCTTGCTTACCGTCGTTTCGTTCTCTGTGTCTTTTACGTTACGGGCGAAAGTATTTCTCCGCGTTCCCCTACTTTCCAAGTTCCAAACGCTTATTCCGTAAACACATTCAAATATTTGTCAATAGTCAAGTAACGGTAGGGTTATCTCAACAGTGGTATGTAGGCCTGAGGCGAAGTGCCTTACTGATATATTTAGTAGTTTCAGTTCAACAACGCGGTCAGTACTGTCGTCATTCACGACCGTAACACCGTGTTTAACCTACTGCACTGCGTGATGCTGAAATCGACCGGAAATTGCTATCCATCGACTGCCTGACTTGTTTATGTACGATCGTTTCATATGGCACACAAAGTGCTGTTGGAACCACCTAGTTTTTTGTGCTTTCGCAGTCACCTAAACAGACCCAGTGTGTCGCGATAGTGCTGAACGAGATGCGTATCCGATATTGCACTCGGATTTTGCTAAATGGCTTCATCTCGAAATACGTATCGGAAAGTTGCGAATTGTCAATGGAATCACCAGTCTAAGAAGTTGATCTAAACGACGAAATGTAACAGATTGTGTTGTTTGGAAACAAGCATTTCAATTTCCAAATTCCTGGCTTCGTTCAGACGTATCAATTTACGCGCACTGTTAAGTGCGTGATCACATAGCGATATTGATTTCGTATTACTGAAACTATGTGCCGCTGTTCTCTATTTTTCCTTGCTTGGTTTGTTCATTTCATCTTGTCTTGGTTGTTAAAGTCCTGTCATCTATAATCACACGCTCAAAGAAAGCCACAGTGCTCTCTTTATACATGGCGACCGTAGGTGCGACCCGACCGAGGATAGTCGCTTCTGGGCGAGAGGATGCTACGTTTACCAGCAGTGTTTTTGTTTCAGATGGGTGTTCCCAGTATTGCTCGCAATATGACATTAACGACCACCAGCGGCGTCATGTCGGCTTCTGCATTGTAAGCAGCGAGATGGCTCAGTGGTTAGAGCACGAATTGGCTGATTGGAAGGGCTGTGGTTCGAGCCTTCCCGACTTCCCCTGTCTAGGCTTAGGTTAACCTGGCAGTATCCCAGCCATCGCGCTTCCTAGCATGGCTTCTAGGCACTGAAAGGGTGTTACAGCTAAACGATTCATCGCATTCCTTTTACTTTCAGATCATATGAGAAAATCCATTTTCATCCTAGTTGAATAGGTCCGTTCGCGTCTTTCTAATTAAGTTTTGCGTGTGTTCTCTTTGGCAGCTTGCCGTTCCCGTCACCATGCACTCGAAAGATCCAGAATTTTTGCTTTTGTTTTTACTATGTTGTGCACGTTCCCCCACCTGACGTGTTAGGAGCGCTAAAGAGTAACGGTTGGAACCAGCACATTCAAGTGCCTGTTGCGACATTTTTGTTGACCTTGACTGACATCACCTCAGCAAAGTTGGGTTGATCGACACGCGTGAATCTTACGGAATCAGCATATTTGATCATCCAGTAAAACCAGCCCGAAAGCAGACACGTCAAATACTTAGACAAAGTCCACAACCACACACACACGCAGTCCCTCTCTCTCTCTCTCTGTGCACAGAGCCAGCGTGACAGTTGTTTGACCGCATAATACTGCCTCCGGAATGCCGCAAGTTGATGGCAGTTGTCTTCGGATAAGGGTTGGCCAAAAAACTATCCATACGAATAGCGGAAGAACAGTTGAACCGTCGGGGGAATGCTGTAGCAACACGTTTCATCCCATCGGTCTGAATGTATCCATCTGGTCATGATGTGATGACTGGTGTAACGCTTCCAATGTTCTGTTCCACTACAATTAGCCGATCATGAATGCTGCCGCCTAGTACTTGGTGCTATGACTCCACTTGTGCATGTTACTTCCTAGTTCGGTGCTAATGGTGGTGTGATGAGATTCCTGGACTAAATGAGGGCTTCTGGTTAAGAAGCAAACTTACCAGCCTCTGCATCTCAGCTACTCCTGTCCAGGGTTGGGCAGACTAGCAGTATCACGGCCCGCGTTACTTCCTTCGGGTGGTACAGCAGTGAGGCATCGAAATGGCGTTACAGCTAGCTAGATCTGATCATCATTTGTTCCTCGCCACTGCAGCTTGTGTTGGGTGTCAAGTAACGCGGCTGACGTAACCACTGGTCGTCTTAATTATCGTCCTCAGTCCTTTTCTGGAATTCAAGGGAATAGAGATTAATAGACACCGCTCAAACGTGAACAGGTTCATCTGTTTAGGTGTGGTAATTCTAGGGTGGCCCAGCCTGCAATGGTTTTTTACCGGTCACACGCTCGAACGTCCGGATTCAACCCTTGGTTCAAAGCTTGGTGCATGCGCTGTTGGTAACCTCTAACAAGAGATAAACTCGAGTCCATTGCTTCCTGCCTTTGGTGTGGATTCGACAGAATAATTACCCTGGGACTGAAGGATTACTGCTGAATTCAGATTGGTCTGAATTCACTGTTTGGTTGATTAATCAATATATCGATCGCTCATTAACAATCTGCTGTTGGCTGCCATCAACCTTTACAAATGATAGTCGGACCATTCCCAAACACACATCTGTAAAGTACGTATGTCGTGCCCTTTCACTGTTCGGATCTAAGAATTCCATTCATTCATCATCATCATTGTCAGCTGTAATAACCGCGTACTCGTCGTACAGTGGTTATAGCTGCCGCAGTTTCGTTCACCGATGATTTGGGGTGGGTAGCTGCGCAGTGAACTCATTAAGTGCAACCTGTCGCATGCATTCGTATGCATTGACTATATTTCGTTTGCCCTACTAACCTACTACTAAGGGTTGGAAGTCTCAAGTGGTCAAGGTCGCTTGTTGTGATTTTTCGGAAGTTGTTTGGAACTCTGTCACCAGATCTTCGTTTAACAATATTTTAGCAACAGCACAAATAAACCATCTTGTTTCTTTTGCACGATTGCTACTTGATTTCCCCAAGCTTCCGAAACTATCACAGCGTCACCATCCATTGAGCGATCCAATCCATTAGTGTCATCCACATGCAGTCTACTTTCTTTTCAAAGTTTAGGTTTTACAATCCAAAGCCTTGAGGAGTTTTTCGGGCCGTTTAATCTTTTGCCACCTCCCGCAGGACACAGTCTGTAGCGGTAGCTTTGATGCGATTCCAGATTCTATTGGAAACCTTACTTTCATGTTTCGTCTGTCTAAATCTGGTTCGGCTTGTGGTTATTCATTTCGTCATCGGTAAGCGGCGGTACGAGTGTAGACAGCGGTGGTACACCTGTCATGGCTAGATTGTGAAACACGAACGGCCCCGACGGGGAAAGGTGTGCTTCAGCTTTTTTCTTATCATGATAGTTGCTTCATTTATCAACCTAACCGCGTGTCGCTCCCTTGGGATAAACTAGCCACCGTAAGTTCATTTAACCATGTAACAGCTCAAAACGGAGTGGGTGTATGGCGAACCACCACCTTGAATTTCATCGTCTTAAGTGCTTAAACGCCCGCCCAGTTGAAAGGAAGCCACGGTCGATTTGTTAGCCATCTGTTAGCACCACACAAGCGCTGCTGTTAATCTGGTGTCAGGCATTGAGACCCCGTTCATCTGAGTGACCGACCGCGGTGCTAGCGCACCGACGAAACACACGGTCTGTGTTTAGACGTTCGAATGGCTTTTGTGTGTCAACCTTCTCTCAAATGGTCTCCGCATTTTTCGGGAATTGTTTCGTGCAAAACTGTTTCATATATCTCTGCACATTTGCGGGTACTGTTTGCTAGGATTTTGAAAACAGTTTTATGCTTATGTAAATATGGCCCATGGAGTCAGTCGAGCTATTCTGTTTTGCTCCTTTCTCCGAGCTAGTTCAAGGAAGGAGTCATTTGTAATGCACATTCTACTCAGTGATATCGGTCGGTCCGTTCGCCCCTACACTCATCTTGGGCAGTGGTATTTAACTTGTTACTTATTTAGTTGATTGTATTAATTGACTCGCGTCCTCTCCATCCTACACAGGTCACCTGCTGTCCATACACCTCTGACACATACTGTCCCCCGGGTGGGGTATGCTCGCAAGATGGCTTATTGTGTGGCCCGCCTCCAGAATGAGGAAACGGCCAGTCAACTGATTCGTTGTTTGGGTATTTGCGTTCTATATTTTGCGCTTTGGCTAGACTTTCGATCGCTACCTTCGCTCTGGTGATTCGTTTCCACGAGAAACCGTTAGTCATTCGTACCGTTTTCTACTCCAATTTGTGTCTCTTGCTCTCTCTCTCTCTCTCACCATGTGTTTCATTGTCTACGGCTATCGAATAAAGAGAATTCTATCCACGCATGGCCTTTCTGCAATTTTGTGGGTTAGCTCTGAGTTTCTTGGGTACACATGCTGTTCGAACGGGTTGGTACTTTTTCTGTGTGGTAGATCACGGGTCCAGCACAGTTGTCCGTTCTGGAACAGTGGGTTTATCATGCGTCACAAGGTGAGACTCTCGAGTCACATGGAGCCAGGGGCTGTTCCACGCTAGCCACAACCAATTCGATAGTCTGCCGAGACGGGGTCGTCTGTAAGATGGTGACATCATTTTATCAATGGATTCCCTTAACTATATATCAGATCTAAGAAACTTTTCAATCTTTTCTCGAAGTTTGGAACATGCACACAACATCTCTTCAAGCCTATGCGCACTAGTGGTACTGGACTACAGAATATCACCGGAAAATTGAGATTTTCAATTGGTGAAATCAAGTAGCACACGCTTTTCAATGGAACTACGCCTCATCACAGGTCGCCTGTGTTCCGTGTGCTTTGATTTTGGGTTGGGGGCATTACCAGTCCACTGGGTATTTGGAATCGGGTATTTCTTTTCCAGTAGGGACCCGGAGGTAGCGTTCAGCTTTCTGTTCAGTTTCCGCGGTGGCTAAGGGATAACCCTGTAATTCTAACCCGTTTGATGAATAGTCACCACGTGGTATGCGGTCTACAGGTCACTGATCCTCTGTCTGACCGCTTGTTCTTAACTGGGTCCCCTTAGTGATACACACCATTTGCAAATTGTGTGAAAATGTCATGCTCGCGTGGTGATTATGCGTTTGGATTGCGCGATGAACCCTGCCCTTCAAGGGTGAATCTGCCATACCGAGTGATCCACAGTCTGTCCAGTCAAAGGAAGTCAAACAAACATATGTTCTATGAAAAAAGACTTGAATTCCCCCATCTTTTCAGCGAAATGATATAGCTGGCTTGAAATGCATCACAATGCTAAATCAGCATATTGTTCGAACTTATCACAAGCTAATGTGTCATAAACCCTGTCCGGTTTAACCTTGCCATGCGTCCGCAAGTAGGCCCGGTCAGATATGCGCTTTAATCAGATTCGTATTGTTGATGACAGTTTGGAGAAATAACAAGTAGGAGACCTTTAAAAGTTCCGTATTGAACTTGGCCCATTGGTGCGACATGTGGCAGATTCCATTCTACCTCGGTCATCATATGTTCTGTTGACTTTTCCGTTGGGCATTTGGTGAGTCCACGACACTAGACCTCATCATTGGTTCTTCAGAATCCGTCTTTGACTACCCGTCTGAATGGTCCATCTCTGCTGAATGATTGAGCAACCGAATGGCTTTTTTCTGAATGCTGAACAGATGGCCCAAGTGGTTAGAGCGCGAATTTACTGACCGGAAGGTCCATGGTTCGAATCCGACCTCTGCCTCTCGACTTCCCTTGTCTAGGCTTGGGCTACCTAACAGTATCCCAGCCCTCGTGCCTCCTATGAGTGGCATGGCAGTTAGGCGCTGAAAGGGTGCTACAGCTGAACAGAGGCCCGTAGCAACGCGTCGCACTTCTCTATGCCTGATGCGGTTTCACGCTCAGGTAGCGTGGACTAATAACCCAATGTTTTGACCACGAACAAAATAGGAGCGATCAGCGTGGTTTATGGTAGACTAAACAATAAGCAAGTCATGAAAATGAACTTCATGAAATTAGTCATGCGTTAAGTTGACACGTGATCCTGTTCACAAAGTAGTTGAAGTATGGGTTCGCTCCGAAAAGTATCTTGCTGGATTCCTAGGAAAAAATGGACAGTGAAGGATGAGCGACAAACACATGTACAATCTAGTTAATGTTCTGTATAATTACATGTGAGGTCAGGGTATTTTGAGGGACAGTGGGTTCCCAAATTTGGAAGGTGATATCATTGTTGATTGTTCATAATAGTCCTCTGGAAGGGAAAAGAAAGCAGCTGTTAGTATAAGTGAACTGTACGCATCACGGTAGACACAATAATACTGGGAACATTTTTTCAGAGTAACCTGCTGGATGGTATTCATATTGCTCTATTATCGATTTCGTAGGGTGGAAAATTAGAGCTTGTTTGAAAAATCAATGCAAACCAATCAAAGTAGAGCATGAGGTTGACGGAAACTCGGGGACTGCGCCTAAGTGATGAGCCCCAAGAAGGGCGAAACCGGTTGTGGGCTTTCGATGAATTTTCAGCAAAATTATGTGTAGTGCACTACGAATATCGATGCAGTATAGTTTTGCTGCTCTTCTTGACCGCTAATATTTGTTTACCTGTATCCTCCCCTTCGCCAAGAACTGAGTTAGCTAGCTATCGAACACGGAATGCAGATCGAACAAAACTAATCTCTCTGTCATCAGTCTAACATCTTTGATCATGGTTTTGCATCTGCGAAACCGATTGACACCCACGGAAGCAAGTACAGAATAGTGGAGTTGCTTGCAAACAGAGAATCACACGCCAGTGGTAGCAAGCCTTCGGTAATACGAAGTGTTATTTCTCCGCAGGTATTGGGATCTGACCAGGATAGTTCTGGAGACTCAGAACTCAGGCTACTCCGCCAGTCGGTTTGTAGTGTGAGTAGATTTGACGCCATTCACTGAAGCCAGTCGAGAGCTAAGAGCGAAGAAGCAATTGACGGCTGTTCCATCTTCATTGGAGAGCCATCAGCAGTGCATATCCCACGATCCTCTCAGGTAGCAGCTTGAACAGTTAGCTGTTCAGCCAAGACCGATCGATCGCCAGTCTGACTGGAGTTTAGAAGGCAGGATATAGTTTCATGCGTCCTCCCTTTCAGTGAATCCGTATAATGTGATCACGTGTTGACTGACTCCACGAGTGATGACTTCTCAAAAGGAAGTCAGACACATCCTCCTCTGAGCCACATTCAGACTGATGGCAGTGTAGGGGACTTTGGCATTTTCAATGTCAAACCAACCTGGATCAGGGGAACCGTTTTTTTTAAACGCAAGTCAATGACACTGCTGATCAGCGGCTTGGGACTGAACATTTAAGTGTTAAAACCACTAGTAATGATACCCAGCAAGGAGGTGGCACCTGTACAGTGCTTCTCAGCTTTTCACGTAGAGGTCTAAATACCCATTGAAAACATCACACACCAGGATTACAAAACAATGTTCTCATCATGGATGTTCAATTTCATCAACACGAATTATAACGCATACTATGTGACAAAGAATTCTTTGTTGAACGCTTAGAAAACCTGCCGTTTGTAGGTCAAACAGAAACGTGTGAAACAAAAAAGTACCAAAGTTTAGCACACTGTGATATTTCACCATAATCGACGCTTCCAAATCCGACTGATTTTATTTTCTGACCAACAGAGAGTCCGTGTGCAGCTGCATACTCTGTTTTGCACCTTCCGATAAGTTTATGGACCGTCACGTAATTGACCTATTGAGGCATTCGCCTACATTCAGCAGTGACTTTCGTTTTGATTGGTCACATTGATCAAGTCAGTCTCTTTGCACATTTTGACGGGGCGGTATGTCAATTTTAGTAAATCAGCCGAGGATCAACTGGGGCTCGAAACATCGTGCACAAGCATGAACTGACTCGGGGACTGCACCTACCTGGTGAGCCCCAAGAAGGGCGAAACTAGTCGTGGGCTGTCGATGAATTTTCAGCAATCTTATGACTAGTGCATTACAAATATATACATGTATCGTGATATCTCAGATGTCGTAGCGACTGAAACATGAGGTGGCCTGGTGCAAAACATTCAGTTGCTTGGAAACATCATAAACGAGAGATTCAGCTGGGTTCCAGGTGAGTCCCTCGGAAGACCGAAATTTGTTGGCAAATGAGTGTATTTCGCTAATTTCGTGAAATTCGTTTTCAAGTAGAACATAAGGTTGACGGAAACTAGGGGACTACGCCTACCCGATCAGCCCCAAGAAGGACGAAACCGGTCGTGGGCCGTCAACGAATTTCCAGCAGCCTTATGAGTAGTGCATTACAAATGTGGACTGACGTTCTTCCGACCGAGTTAGCTCAATTGAACACCTCCCAGTTTTCCCACAATTTCGTTTTTAATTTATCATCTAGCTCGTTGATCTTTTTGCTTTCTTCTGTATATTTCGTACTGTCTGGGATCTCCACGTGTTTGAATAGGCGTTTTCGGTAGTTAGCGGGAAGTAAGTGCACCAAACTGCTGTTAAATATTGGTTAGCTAAACAAGATATATTATTTAATGGCTGAAGGAAGTACATCAAAGTTGATCTCAGATTATCACTCCCAATCATGATACAACGTTCGAAGTCTTATTCGAAGTCCTTTCAGAACATGGGCTTTGTATGCAATCCAGACTTGTCTATTATCAAAGTGGCCGTTTTGGAATGCCATAGTGAAGTCTGTTCAAATGCTACTTTTGAGGAGGCCATCCTTCTGCACAAGACGGAAAAGATCGATCTGCTTGGATGGTCTTTGCTCTGTTCAGCATGCTCTCTGCATGTGACTACGTTTCATTTTTGACGTGAAGCCCAAGCAGGTGATACAAACGAGGCGAATGAACTCCAGCAAATTAGAAAATACAGGGCTTTTTGTAGGACAGAAACTTCTGGAAACTTTGAAGCAAATGATGTTTTCAATTTAAAAACACATTATTTCTGGGAGTGCTTTTGTCATGGCGTGTATCCCATTTGGTGGCAGTAAAGTTTCATTTCCATATGGGGTCAATCACTCGTTCCCCTTTCGATTTCCTTTTCGAACTGATACGGGTTTGAATTCTCACAAATTTGTGCCAACAAGAACCCCGATCTACGAGGTGGTTGAAAAAGTATTGATTATAGAGAAGGAGACGAGTTTTAATGCCAAGCTTGCTTATCAAATATCAAATACAACAATGCTTCAACAAGCAGCTTGGCAAACTTCTGGCTGTTTTTCTGGGCATAACTTGTTTGTTCACCTAGAGACAGAAACCTCAGTTTGTCTGTCAGAATTTGACCAGGTACTGAACTGAAGCGGAGGTTGAATGAGTTAGGGAAAACTCGACTGTGATCAACGCTGAGTTCGAATGCTGACCCAGTGTTAGATAAAAAAACGGAGAGGGCGTTGAGGATCCCACTGGAACCTCACGGACTGGTTAGAGCACCTGGGAATGTGCTTTTGGTCAAACAGTTGATGAGTACATTCTTGACACTTCACTACATCTTGAATCATGTTTCGTGGGCAACACGCTAACTCATTGGCCTTCTTTAGTACGTCCAACCAACACGACACGTGAGCAGCAAGTAAAGTCCAAGAAGGAAGAACTTTCAGAGTAATGTTGTAAGGTTTCACGTCATTCCACAATTGATTTAGATAATGTCATGCTTATGATTTGAGACTCCCAGTGAACATAGAAGTCAGCGTAAGTGCGATGGAGAAAGCCGCTAAAGTTTGCAAACAGCTTTGTTACTGGAGATCAGGAACACTCGATTTTCCATCCCTGATCTTGAGAAATTGCTTCATGCTCATATCATACTGATACATTTATGCTATTCAAGTCATAAAATGTGGTCAATCGATTGGTCGGTAGTTCCGGAGTATTCTCGACCGTTTCTTTCTAGTTAAGAACACAGTCGATTTGATAAGACGAGCTTGCTTTTGGGACCTTGATTTGTTAGGTTTCCCATCTAGAGTATATAAGTAAGCATTTGCACTCACACACTGGTTATTTATGACGTTTCATCCCAGTGGGCGGCTGATATAAGTAAGCACTTTCAAAATATGTACGGACAAACAGTTTTGTCTAGTTCCTCATGCCATCCGAAATTTCCGGCTGATTGTCGGGAATTTTGCTTCGGTAACGTGTCTATCGCCCCATGGCCATATTGAAAACGTAGCAATGTGTTTTGATATCGCTGCCATAATGAATTCAGTGCTCACTCGTTTTTATTTAAGACAAGTTTAGGATTAATGCCATGCCAGGAATCTTAGTGGTGCTCATAGGTTTGTGTGTTATCGTACTGCAGGCTCAGCGTTCATCAGTAAGCCTGACAGGTTCCGATCCTCATGAAAGTTGCCTACAATATACCTAATGTGTGAGCGAGAATCACTTGAGCTCTGTGATACAGTGAACCTAACACCGAATGATTTAATTTAAACTACTTGTGATGGTAAAGTAGCTAAACGGATAACGGGACATTTCGATTCCACGCTGATTTCTGAGTGACACTGTTCATCTGTTCTAATCAGCTACTCTCTATCGTGAGGTCTCGATCTTCGGACCTGGTTCGTTCGTTTGTTTCTTGTTCGGCGTGTGTCCAAATTTCACTGCTAACTGCTTTCTTAGTGCAGTACGAAGTCTTTGTTTTCTGCGGTCCCGACATATATTCGTATAAGTATTTGTTCTATCACCTCATCACTTAGTTTCAGCTCCAAGGTGACGCCGTGATCGCGCAATCACTCTGTGTGCACTGAAATCTGACGATCGACTTGGAGCCGGCGAGTGACAAATACAACAGGTTTGATTGTGTGACTTCACTTTCAGAACAAATATGAAATGACAAAAGAACTGAAGAGCACGAATTTCCCCCTGTTTATCACGCAGTTTTAATGTATTGTTCTATAAACGTGACAATTTTGCCTGACCGTGTGTACAACCCAGCATCAAAAAGCGTTCCAGTAGGAACAATCAACCATGGGAGGGTCTCTGTGGCCCAGGAGATAGTTCTGTAAGTTCTCTATAAGTTTTCTATAAGCATCTACTTTCGAAATTTTACGCCTGCTGGTTTATTACAGACAGCGAAAGTTCGGAACCATTCCTCCCCATGGGAAGAAATTATTTCATCACATTGATTTCTGGTATGTCCGCCTTGACCCAGTTTGAATCACATGACATCAACGGACTTTTCAAATTGAGGTATTTGGTGACCTTGTAGGTCCAGTTGGGTAAACAATTATCACCAAGAAACCACTAAAATACGAACTGAGACTTGACGTTTCGGTTATGACTCCAATAAAACTATCATACCTTCGGCATAAGTACGTTCCTCTCTAGAAGTGGGCAACCGGGCAGCATATCACCCCTCGTGCTCCCTTCGGGTGACGTAGCAACTAGGCTTCGAAACAGACGTTAGGCATGAAAACCGTTTTTGGGGAATGTTCTCATCCAGAAGTACTGGGTACAAGCGGTGAAGTGGCAATCATATCAGTGCGGCAATAACGCCTCGCTTTTGAGCTTTCATCGATGCAAAGGCTACATAATTTTAAGAAACAGACTTTCTGAGGTGGACAACAGCACTAAGGACAGAATTATTCCGGACAAATTACGGACATGCCAAGATGTGTTCAGCGGTGCGCCTGTCATCTCTCAAGATTTGCGAACATGGTCACTGACCTGGTTCAGCCGTCTCCGCGTCGTTACGGATTCTGTCTTCAAAAACTTCTCGACTACTGATCATGTAATTTAAGCTGCGAATCGTGCCATCAATGATTTCCAAATATCTCTTTATGTAGTCAGTGATTTTGCGTGCCTTTGTTTGAGCAGCCTACCAAGGTGGTCGGATCATGTCGAAATGCGAAAACATATTGTGCGATGGTTTCGTTTCGCTCAAGAAGCTGCGATAGCCTACACCAGGATTTCGCCAGTTGTTAGTCACAATATTCACTCTTCGTTATTTTTCAGATTCTGTCGTTACCATGGCAACACTACCCTTCGGAGTGTGGGTTTAACACTAGAATAAGGCGATTTTCATTTCACGTGTCTGGTATTTTGTAAACCCGGCGATGCCACAGACACCTTGTACTCGATACAGCCTATTACAGCAGTTTTTTACTGCGTTTATCCTACCGCGTTGGAACGGCCAAAATTCTCGTTGCGATGCCGGTGCGGTCAATCAAGCATGGGTACGAATGTACCCGATGAAAACTGCAACCAAATGAAACCCGAGGTGTCCTTTCCGCGTTGATTCAAGTTGTTTTATTCCTAATGCTTCCTTTGAAGCAACTTTCAAGGTTTTCGTCGGTTTCAACTGAGCAGCTGGCATCTGGAACATAGTACGCACAACTTGTTTCTGTTGACAGCAAATGTGCAGCCCTATTGGGAATGAGATCGAAACCTTACTACAGGACATCTCTGAAAGAAACGATATCGTACGGTATAAGCGTACGACGTTTTCAGCAAAAGTCACGGACAGTGGGTTTTTAGGTCCAAAACTTGGTAAGCTTGGCAGAAATCTTCAATTCTTGTCAAACTACCAAAGACCTTTGATCAGTTTTGTGGACCACAGTCTCCTTAATGCCTTCTTATTGCCGTGAACCCCAGTCTGGATAGCCTATCGGTAGCCTGGTGCGCTCGGTCAAACCAGAAAATCAACGAACGCGCGAACCGGCTGATCTGTTGATCCCTGTCGAGTACAAGCGGGTCAAAAAAGTGATACTATGAGTACAACTCATCTGTCAAGGGCGAGTGAAGAACAACCAATGAAATCTGTCTCAACGAAAACGGTTATTCCATTGGCTGTTATGTAGTCCCGTTACTTTCGGAGCTGGTTCTTCTAATAATCAGTTTAACCCAAAGTCTTGAGCTAAGAAGCCTTTCTTTTGAAGAGCTAGTCAGCACGCGACTAGGTGATGGGAAGAAGATGACGAACGAAGAAACTGGACCTTGCCTTTGGTGTGACGGTCTGTGTGCCTCCGCGACCCACTGAGACATACCAGGGGTGTCCGGACGATACTCGCCGAGTCTCTCATACCAGGTTGATCAGTGGTTAAATGTCTGACCAACACCTTATCCTGGCCCCCAGGTTGGAGGTTAGAACTTGTCCTGTAAAGATGCAAACACACCTGAATTTCCCGCTAAGCACCGCTGCCTTGCGGTCAAGTCTTTAAAGCAGATGCTTTTGTTGAAAGCCCTAGTGGTCCTCCTGTCTAGGTTTGGACGTCCTGGCAGTACCCCAGCCCACGTACAATCATGAACTGCACACATACGATGACGACGACAAAGGGTGAGTGTCGTTCACTTGTGGTAGACTACGGAAAATGCTATTTGAGCACCATAAATATTTCATCTTCTGTAATTATACCAAAGACCCTTCGCCAATTATTGAAGCACACGTTATTTTGCAGAACACTAAGACATCACACTACACATTCTGTACTTCTAAACGTAACCAGGCCTGAACGTCCTACAGGTCATGTAGGGCGCGTCAAATGTTACGTAAGTTGTTACGATTCCATATGCACATGATAGGGGGAATTGAAAGCTTCTTTGAAAGACAAAGTTATGCATGCAGCATCTTCCAAGACATTTCATAATGGAAAAGTGGCGTCCATGAAAAGAAAAGTGTTTGACTTTGCTGGTTTGGGGAATTGTGATGTCAGTATGACTTGGGGTGAACGAGACGGCTTGCGTTTCGACTGACCGTCCGTGACAGCTGAAGATTTCTTTTCTATAGGACCGGCACTTGAAAAGCCATGCAAGGCATAACAACTCGTGTTTCATTCTTTAGGGATCAGATAGGTGTAATCGTATTTGAGCAGGGTAATGCCGTAGTTCCCTAAGTCGCTAAAATCACAGACATCGTTATAAAGTAGTGTAATAATAATAATTGTTCAGCTGTAACACCCTTTCGGTGCCTAGCTGCCGTGCCACCCGAGGGTTGCACGAGGGCTGGGATACTGTCAGGTTGCCCAAGCCTTGACAGGGGAATTCGAGAGACCACGAACCTTCCGATCGGTAAATTCGCGCTCTAACTAGTTGGGCCATCTCGCCCCGCTGTTACAAAGTATTTGGGAACTCGACTAACCTATTTGTGGTCCACAACTATTCGATGTCTAATGCTTGTGGAAAAATTTAACTTGTCCTGTGTACACAGTGACCGCCATAAAGTGACTGCGGGCATCAGCCATGTTGAAAATTCGTTAGGATAAAGGTGTCATGTTTTAGCAAGGGTGTGTTGGACAAC
>NW_008751991.1:380268-383783 GCF_000715545.1 Opisthorchis viverrini | reverse complement strand
CGAGGTGGTCGTTCTCTCTTTCTCTCTGTATGGAACATAATCATTCAGCTCTAGCACTCTTTAGGTGCCTAGCTGCCGTGCCACCCGAGGGTTGCACGTGGGCTGGGATACTGCCAAGTTGCCCAAGCCTGGACAGGGGAATTCGAGAGACCACGAACCTTCCGATCGGTAAATTCGCGCTCTAACTAGTTGGGCCATCTCGCCCCGCTGTTACAAAGTATTTGGGAACTCGACTAACCTATTTGTGGTCCACAACTATTCGATGTCTAATGCTTGTGGAAAAATTTAACTTGTCCTGTGTACACAGTGACCGCCATAAAGTGACTGCGGGCATCAGCCATGTTGAAAATTCGTTAGGATAAAGGTGTCATGTTTTAGCAAGGGTGTGTTGGACAACTGTCTTTTAGTCGGCTCAAAGTGATTGTCGATTTTCTTGGGTAACCCAAGACAATCTCAGCTTTTCACTTCCTCAGTATCGTCTTTCCTTTGCTTATCAGCCACCCAGCAGATGAGATCAGTTCAGATTTCCGAAGCTGCACTCTGATTAAGACAAAAGAATATCGGTTAGCCTCACATGGGCCTCACAAATCATCCTGTTCGTTTAGGATATCAATACGAATTCGCTGTTTATCAAAGCACTTACAGCAGTTTCGTCTCACTGTGGTAACATCGGAGGCATTGGAGGTTTGTTTGGTACCGGGCCTCTCAGCATGTCTGGGTAAGGGGGTGGCTCCTCTATGGGATAGGGAGGCTGTCCATCCTGTGCCCCTTCCCAGTAGGGTGGAGGATTCACTTCACTCGGAGGATATGATGTTCCAGGTTTGGGGACTACAACCGGTTGGGGTGGTACAGCTTCCCGCTGAATCATCGCTCTGCCGCGTAGGACTACAAGTCAGAAAATACCAGAAGAACAATGCTTACGCATACCTGTCAAAACAAAACTGAGCAGGTGGAAATATTTCTTCATCCTGCACTGCTATACATACTCATGAAATGTTTCAGTTAGAGACTGGGTGTCATTTAATCAATGACATCTATGACCCCTAGACGGACTGACAGAATTCGGATTTGACCAAAATAATGTGCAACCAAATTCAACGGGTTTGACCCACAAAAATTGAGACAGTTGGTTGTCAAGCTGATAGAATGGATATTTCCACGTTCAAACCTAGAACAGTATTCTTTTTCTTGGAAACTGTCCAATGATGAAAATGCTACCTTTCAAATCACAACGGAGTTAATGAGAGGTCCAAACGAGGTTACATTTGATGATATTGTTTAGCTGAATGAACACCTCATGTTTCGGTTGGCAGGATACTCAAGGTACTCGGATGTAACGTATTACTCATAAGATTTCATCAACATAACGCTCATTGTGTTCTGTCCGAAAATACTCTCTGGTTTGTCTGTAAATGGGAAAATGAGTACACATCTTTATTTCTTCAGACTGCTGGGCTCCCGACAATCCAAACATGGTAAATTCACGTGCAAGGCCAAAAATGCTAATTTGCTGTACTCTGGAGGTGAATCTGATAAAACACCTATTGATTTTCTCACTCAACATTCGAACCAGTCAGCCGTTTTGTTGTCTTCTTACAAAGTATCAGGGAGGTCAGATTCCTGAAAGTAACAGCACAACGCCCGGAACCTAATTCTCCACCAAAATCCCAACAGGAAAGCCGGAAAGCATCCAGGTCAGTCAATCATTCAATCAATTGAGCAAAACCTGATGAATGATCTTGCACGCCACAGAAGCACGACCGAATATGATCAGCGTTCAGGCTTTTCATAGAGGCACGATCGATTTTGACGGGCGTTCATTAACGCCTACCAGACAGCCTGGATCAATGTCAGGAAGTCCCCTTTAAATAGCGTGAGGCCGTTGTAACTTTTGCTCTCGCACGCACTTACTCGCTTGTTCGGAATATAGCTGTTGTGTTCCCTTCTGTGAGTCTTTTTTCCGGCATTAATCGCTGGAGCGGGTTAGTAGCTGGTCGGCCAATCAGCAGATATAACACAAAGCAGCTTTACGTAAAACGGATATGGATTCTTCTAAATGTAAACCAAGTTTCGAAGATGTTGCTGTCTTATTTTTAATCCCTATGGGACCAAAGAATGCAAATGAACTGGCCCTTGCCTGATCTTGGCTTCAATTTCACTGCAAGTGCTTCTGATACAATCGTAGGGCCGATGATTGAGTGAATGGAATGTCTCAGCAAACGTTGACCTGAGAATATTTGAGGTCAGTTGAGATGAAACCAATATTGATCACTTGCCACTGTAACTCGTTATGTGACAGACTAATCAAGCAGTGCATAATTGGGTCATCACATTCAGCAGTAGGTGCGGTGGAAGCTCGCTCGTCTAGCATCATTCCTTCAAATGTGGCTCACGCAGTTCCCACAGTTTATTTGATTAGGAGGTGAGTCCGTTCAGAGTAGACGGATTATCCAGTAACTGGAATTTGTCTCAAGCACAAGCGAATACAACCCGATTGACGCCTGCCCTAATTGGCTTGAGTTAGTCGCTTGAAACGACACTGGACTGATTCTATGGGGGTTGAACTAAAGGAATGCGACACTAAAGTTATTGTGTGAGACACTAATTGCCCTCAGTGATATGCTTACAGTTTCGTTCAATTCCTAGTCTATCTTGCTCAAATTTGTGGGCAAAGTATGCTGATTTTGCTAGGCAAATATACCATATCAGTTCTTATGCGGTATACCTGCATGAATGTTGTCTATTGTGAACTGTGGCACCCGAAATTACACTACAGTTGTAAGAAATACTTCCTTTATAGCTACTGCACAATAGCTGATCATATTGAATGATATCATTTTCGCCTGTAAATTCTTGGTGTGAATACGAGGGGAGGGGCGGCCGCGCGAAACTTGCGCAGTGTCTCATACCAGGTAGGTCACTGGTTAGAGGTCTGACCAACACAGTTTTCTGGTCCTAGAGGTTGGGGGTGGAACATGTGTGGTACTGTATTTGTGTTTCCTACCAAACACAACTGCCTCATTGTCAGGCTTTCGAACCAAAGGCTTTGGTTGAGGACCCTAATCGTCCACCTGTCTTGGTGTGGGCGCCCACCAACAACCATGGACGGCACATATACAAATAAAGTCAGGACAAATCGGACGTCGCGTGGTGCTATCAGCCGGGCCGCCTTACTCGCTGCATATAGCGGAGCGTGTTAGCGGAAACATGCTACTCCTGACACCTCCCCTCTTTCTTTTTCATATTTTTTTCTTCCCCCTTTCCCCACCCCACTAGCATCTCTCCTCTTGTAGACCCAGCACTTAGGATGGATGACTGCGCTCATCTTGCCTAGGTTTTGGAGCAACATCTGTGCGTCACCCGGCGCCGAAGTCCTGAGGTATCTCGAAGTCGAAATTCAAACCACGACGCCCAGGTTAACTGTCAACCTTCAGTGGCTGCACTCTGATGCAAGCAGGACAACAAGCATTTCTTGCAAGCTTTGTACGGCAGCGAATTATCGGTGTTGAACACTG
>NW_008751991.1:363684-380227 GCF_000715545.1 Opisthorchis viverrini | reverse complement strand
GATGATGATGATGATGATGATGATGATGTTGATGATGATGATGATGATGATGATGGTGATGATGATGATGAGGATGATGAAGATGATAATGATGATGATGATGATGATGATGTGGATGATGATGATGATGATGATGTTGATGAAATGGTAATGATAAGATGGACGTCGTCCTAGAACGATGCTCCTGTGGCCAAACTAGAACAGAACGGCTTGATTTCTAATTCCTTGTTTACTCACTGGTCTTAAAAGGAAGTTTCCACTAATCAAGCTGAAGAAAACTGTTTTCAGCCTTTCCGTTTTGCGAACGGCTTTCGTACTTTTCGTGCTCCTCAATGGGAGAGTGGATATTAGGCTGTTCGACTGGAAATCCACCAATGAAATATGATCGGTGCTCTGTCCAATCCACGTAGACGTTAGGTCCACTGTCAGCCAGCCATATACAGCCAAACTGTATTCGAGTTTTTATCTGGTGCGTGGTTCCAGCCCCCCACTCCTGAAAATCACGAGACACATGATGCTCAGTAGTCCGAGAACGAATGGAAGGGAGTGTGAATTCCTCATTGATTTTACCACACAGGTAAATTCAAACTGAAGGACGAATTCTGCTCAACAAGTTAGAAAACTTTCAACTATTTTGGTGCTTTTGTAAATGCGAACTAAAACGGAAAATTTCGTAAAGGACGCCATGTGAATTACTACAATGTTCAAAATGATGATATCAACTAAGCGTCTACCCGGTTTTCAAAAAGAAATCGGCGTGTGACACAGACATTCACCGAATGTAATTGAGCAATGAATAAGAAACAAGGAACTACAATCGCTCCGGTATATCATATTGCCTAATTGTGCCTGGATACGCCTAGCTCGGGTGTGTTCACCGATGGTTGATCGAGTGGATGCTCAGCTGTTTGTTCAACCTGGCAGTTAGCTTGCTGATGTTTCGTCACCAATCAACTGTAAATATTCGATCGAGATTTCCTCATGTCAATGAAGCCAATCTACATTGAACACGTGACAAGTACTGTAC
Organism: Opisthorchis viverrini; assembly: GCF_000715545.1. Lineage (NCBI taxonomy): Eukaryota > Metazoa > Platyhelminthes > Trematoda > Opisthorchiida > Opisthorchiidae > Opisthorchis > Opisthorchis viverrini. Next base: position 379,200 of record NW_008751991.1, on the reverse strand, counting down.
AGCTGTTTCACCCTTATTGGGATATCATATCAGTAAACTTCATTAGGGAGACTCCGGCCCAGGACCTTTGTTTAAGTGCGAACGAAAAACAGCGTGATTAGCTTTCACTTAGATAGGATAGAGTGCCCAGTTATAGAAACTACGTCACGTGTTCACATATTGAGTGACCTCTCGAGTGACTATTTCTCAGATGAACATTTCACTGATCTAGTAAAATTATCCTTCCTCTGAGCCGCTTACCGAGTGATGATAAAATTAACGGTTGTAGATATGCTTCGATCGATCGGCTCCAATAAGGTTATCGTGCATTGTGACAATGGCTGTCTTTATCCACCTGAGGCCATTTAACTGTGAGAGAGCAGTTCGGTGTGTTTTGTTAACAGAATCCGATGAGCCATCATTATTGGCCCCGATAGTCTTGAAGGTTAGTTCACTTAACAAGAGCACGAACTAAGTTCAGACGAGAGATTCAGCTGGGTTCCCGATGAGCCACTCGGAAGAACAAATGAGTGTATTTCGCTAATTTTGTGCAATTTGGCTTCAGGTGGAACATAAGATTGACGAAAACTCCGGGATACTTTGTGTGACTCTAGCCCCCTCCTCGCAGCCAGAATACCATAACTCCTGATATCTACTAACATGTTGTTACATGCAAATACAACTAAACACGGATCCAAGATACAATGCAGGTGATGACAATTACGAACCGAGGAGAGCAATGTATTGAATATCACACTGAAAAACAGGCGCTTAGAACTGTAGAGGTCACTCATCAGATCACGCGTCACAACCACTCAAACCACGCGACGATTCCCGTCCCACTTGCAACCTTAGCCGACAGCATGTACACTACAAATTCTCATCCATTTTTGTTTACGCGGCTACCAATTGCGTAACGCGCCAGGCTTATGGACTCCTACACACCAGGTCGAGTCGTATTCATTTTCGTGCAAGCATCAAATACGAAGGGACACCCCTCTCTTCACACTGCACACAGTAAACAGGCGTGCAACTAGGCTCAACGCACACTCGCGCGCACAGGACAGGAAGTCAACAGAGCTTCGCAGGTCTCCACGGCCAAACATGGAACACGTGTAGCAGCTATACTGCAGAGAAAACATCTCCCGCGTCCGGAGCTTCACTCAGGAACTTTCAACAAGTGTCCTCAAACGATAAGTCACATTTTGGCTTGTTCAACTTTCGTATTGTATCTAGTTTTATCAAGTGCACCTAGCTATTGTATTCACACATTCTAGTAAGACAGACATTTGTTAATGCTTGTTGCCTTAAGATAATCAACTTAATTAAGTCACAACTAGAGCAATAACGAGGTCAATTGTAGAATTTCACACGACACCTGGGTAAATAGAGCCATATCTCTCTAAAGCAACCAACACGTTTGAATCATTTTTGGGCACCTCTCTTTGTCTCATTTACTCACCTGTGTGGTCATAGCTCACGTCGTCGCTGTGCTCAATTATTTGATGGTTTACTGAGGAAGTTCAACGTTGTAGCTGATATATCAGTGCTGGATAGGCATATCAAACCCTATCAGCTCAAATCCTAAAGTAAACGTCTATCAATATGGATATGATGAATGATGTCAGGGTTCCGCATCTAGCTGCGCTTTCATATAGATGGATCAGTGGTCAGAGCGCGAACTTGCCGACCGAAAATTCCGTGGTTCGAACCGACCTCTGTGGTTCGAACCCGACCTCTGCCTCTCGACTTCCACTGTCTAGGCTTGGGCGACCTGGCAGTATCCCAGCCATCATGCTGCCCTTTGGTCGCATGGTAATTAGGCACTGAAAGGGTTCTACAGCTGAACGATATAGATTATTATCAGGCAGCACGATCTGAATATGTTGCCGTTCCACAGCCTCATGTTCTGTCGAAGCAGATTCGCGTGCCATTCAACCTTCTTCCTTCCCCCGCTTTCGATGAGGGTTTTCTTTCATTTACAAACAGGAAGATGGCACGCCTTAGACGTGACAGCCTTACAAAGAAACTGCACCGATTGGTGGCTTTCATTTATGTCTGAATGCCACATGTTTGGGCAGTCGGTTGCTATCGCAATTTATTCGGTCCGGATATGGACTTCGTCATGTAGCTAAATCCAACAAAAGAGCTCGGTGTAGCTATTCTGCCTCTTCTTTAGTTTTCGTGTTACGTGTCTCCAGGGGGGATTGCTGTCCACAGCTCCACGTTAATAGCAGTGAATTCCAGCAACGAGAATGGCTGGTTGGTAGAGTCACTAATTGGCACTTCAGATATGACTCTATCGATTTCTCAGCTTTATACGTTTTTTCTCTTTGGTAAGGGAATATGTTTTTAATGGCATATAGAGGGTGTGTAATCAGTCAATATCTACTTGAAACGGTCGCCAATGAACACCAAGAATCTAAAAGGAGATTAAGGTCGCAGAGTTTCACAATACTAGTGGAAGGAAAAGCGCCCTCGAGAGTGGAGCCATCTGTCGATCAACGTGAAGGTAAAAACCTCACTTGCAGAATTTCTGAAATGTTAATATCCTGAACCGTTCTCTCAAACGTTCCCAAACATTCTTTGAATATAAAAAAATTGGAAAAACAATGCAGAAAGGTTACTTTGTTTCCGTATTAACCCTCCGTCAGATGCATAGATGAGGCATTTGCACTCTACCCAACGCTATTTGCAAGATTCGTCAGTAGTATACATAGTTAGAGTAGTCGACCACACCACCATGCCTCTTGCAAACGGATGGTCAGCAATCTGACTGATTGCATCCAGAAAGGCTAGAGAGTCACCCATCTGTCAGCATCTGATGTAGAATCGTTTCTACGTATGTCAAACAAAGGTATATCGAAAAACCGATTGTGTGATTGTTCCCTTTGGTAGAATACTCATCGATTCGGACAACTTCACTCGAGTATCAAATTCGGTAATGAGTCGGACAAATTTGAACAAAAACCAGTGTCGACGTTGGGCTCACTATTCCCCTGAGTGAAAATTCGGTTTAAATTTTGGACAGTTGCTTGCAAGTTGGCTTACTGAAACACAATTTGGGCTGATGTGTCTTGAGACTTTTCGTGACATCAATGAGGATCCGATATGAGTGTGATCTTCAGCCGGCTTTTGCCGACATAAGCTAGGAACAAATGAAACTATAAGGTTTGTGAAGTTTTATTCCGTCTAACTGACATTTGGGTTTACAGTTATCTCGGTCTGAAAGGACTGCGATCAATAGAGAATACTTTGACTGGGTTCTTTTAGATTTTCTAGCCCACTTGGGTTTACTCAATGTGGAATGAGTCGTTCCGACTCAAACGCAAAGGTTAAAAAACCCTTGGTTTTTATCATCTCAGTTCCCATTGCATAATTCAAGTGCTCTTCCAGAGCTATTGCCTATTGATTTATCAGTAGAGTCTCCCCTCAAAAAGAAGGAGGTCTATTGTTCGGAAGTGACAAACAAAGGAACTTTGAGAAGGCCTGTACAGGGTTGCAACATGCAAAAGTACACTTTGTTCCTTCTGTATTATCGTGGTAAGTACATACCGAACGAACTTTGGTGTACTTGGTTAATGTTGCACCGTGTGTACCCTTCTACGATAACAGTGAACTTTATACCCATACCTGTGAGTGAGCAGAATGCACCGGTTCTCTTGTGTCTCAAGCATACCCATTGTCATATTCGTCTGGTGTGTGAAATCATTCAGCCTACCGAATGTAGTAGCTTCATTACACGCACAAAAAAAGGAAGCAGAGCGGAAAATTGCGAAATTCTGTCTTCTCAGTTTCATTTCTCTCTCTCCCTCTCGTTACGTTGTTTGTCATTGGTTATCATATCCATCTTTGACCAATCAGTCACTGGACAATTAGCCACATTCAACCAACTTATATGCCAGATGTCGTCCGCTAAGCTGGGCAGTTTGGTTGCGAAAGTTTCTTCACCATCCGCAGTGCCATCATCAGTGACGTCATCAGTCTCAAAGCACTTCCACTAAACCTCACTGATGTCATCGACTCGACTGGTGATGAGGCACTTGAAACCAAATCGCCCAGGTCAGCGAATAAACCAACGATCCTCTGGCCGGCCCAAACTACTAATATTTTTTCAGTTTTAGTATTCGTAAGGGGATTGTCTCACAGTGAACGACGTGTTGCCTAGTGACTACACTTTTGTGAGACGGTTGTTCAAACTATTCGATAGGATTGCTCCAGTAACCACACGCAGTCTACCATGTAACAATAAATCTACCTGTATTCAGCGGGCAAACTCTGATTGTCTGCTAACTCACATCAGTTGCGACGCTGAATCGCGGCCACGTGATCGCCAGCTGGGAATATGTGGCAAACTACGTTGTGTTTGTTCGGTCACCTGATCCGTAAAAAAATGCCTCATTAAAATCTCAGTGTGTTGCATAGAGACATTCTAATCGTAGCTGAACATCTGGGTCTGAGATTTTACATAACAAACAGGTAATGTTCCGGATACCTCATTTCCGCAAAATGCGCCAGTTGCTTTCGTATGTGTTCGCGATTTGTAAGTCACGGAAATAAACCTACTCAAGCTCAGAGGGTTATTGTAAGCAAACAAATAAACGATTATAATCGTGCGAACCCGTTAGGAGGTCACACAATGTTGTGAGGTGTGGAACGCCATCACGATCTAGTCCAACTGAGCATCAGACTGAAACAAATGCTATCGCTAGTCATCGCAATTACTTGTTGAATTTTGCTTTTGATCAAACGTGTTCGGATGCTTTCACCCAGGTCCTAGAGTTATCCAGTGACGCTCGTTTACAGTTCCCCGACTACCCGCAGGCACCGATCTGATCATGCTGCGTTAAGCCTTCGAGATTGGACACCTAACTGTGATTCGATCGAGCTATTCAGTGAATACCATCGTATGTGAACTATGACTTACTATGCCAACTTGCTATCATTTCAGAAAATAACACCTTTAGCTCACTAACTAAAAAAATAAATCAAAAAAGCTTGTAATTTGGTATCTCTTTTACACGTTTTCCACCATCTTTTCTGAGGCGTTTCTCAATCTATCAATTAGTGGTTGCGTCACGTAATATCACTATGCTTCTGGGTCTGGGCAATTCGACCCCCTTTTTTCAGTTCCGCCTCTGCCCGGGGACTGCTTTCAGACGCGAAAAATACGGAGACTATGAGTGCTTGTTTGCAGCGCTGGCCGGCTACATGCTTCATCCTCTCAACTCTCTTCCTCTTTTACAAGCAGTGCCTTGACAAATTGGCGGGTGTCCCCTTGTGCTTTTACACCGGCCTATTTACTTGACTGGGCAAACATAATGTAGACCACATAGTTGTCTGAGAAATACCCTTATTTGGTTTTCACGAGAGACTCAACTGAACCTCTCGTTTATGATATTCTACAACTGAATGTGCTGCGCACAGGCTGCTTCATGATTCAGTTGGAACGATATTCGAGAGATCGTAGCATATTTTCATAAGGGAAAATACTCACAAAGTTGCTGTCGAAGGGTTTTCAGCAATCTTTTGAGTAGTTTCCTTTATGAAAATAGTTGGCTGAGTTCTACATAGAAAGGTATCTACCGTGTGAATAAAGATTATTTGTCAATCTTGATGAAGGCGAGCTGGGTGCTGCGCTCTAGGGCAACCACTTTCGAGTTAATTCTTTCCGCATGCATACAAATAAATGCCATGTTGGTACCAAAGACCGAAAGCTGTTGTGTCTCCGCATGGGCCACAACAGTATCACAATTAATCACCCGGATGATTCAGCTAGACTCGTCTAATCACCACTCAATACCATGTTTGGTTACAAACCCAATTGACCTTCATTCGAATGAAGTCAGGTTCTGGGTCACATAGAACATTCCACATGCTCCCCTGTTCTACGCGCAGAGAAAATCCAGAACATTTTTTAAAGATTACGGGAAGGATGGCAGAGTCCTTCAAGGTTGATCTGCCGCAAAACTGATTCCCTCTCCCTGTTGTTATCATTTTGGCTGTCATGCATTTGGTCCCAAAAAATCACGTGTCTTTTGTGACTAATTGAACATCAGTAGAACCTTTTTAACTGCACAAATTCTGAGATAAAAAGGAATATCTATTTGCGAACACAAAAGGAGGTGTCTGTGGCGTCCTTTGCGGTTTTCGGACCCCAGCATTATTTCGCTAATGGCCACAAAAATACACGGATTCGAAGAGTGTTGTCGTCCATTTTGGAAACATGCTGCACCCTTAGGGGAAGATTTCCCGGAGGGGTGACAAAATTCGGGTGAGTTGTCCTTCGCTGTTGGTTTCATTGAGTAACTTACTCACGGTGGTTGGCACCAACTTTTCCCACCTATAATCCGTATTATATTTTTTTCTCAGCAAAGTTATAAACAAACCGCTCATATGGAAGAGCACACCAAAGTTTGATCGACGCAATATGTGGAAATTTCATCTTACGCTATACTACTTTAGAACTATTAAGTGGACGAAAATAAAATCGACAAATTAGCCGCACCAACGAAGAAACCTTGCATTGTGGGCAACCAAAGACAGACGGATGAAATATCGATGACCAGGAACGTACTTCTTTGACGTCGAATGCACACGACTGTTAGGACGATAACAGTGACAACCACGAAGAACACGACGATGGGAACTGCGACCTCAACCGCCAAGTACGTGCCGTAATGATCGTAGCTGTAATGAAATGGAGAGGAAGGCTGACTCCAGTGCACCCGTTAGTTCTAGATGAAATGAGATGTTCACACACATATATAATCACTTCGTTACAAACGATCAAGATGGTCACCGGAGGTATATAGTCTGGGATATATAGGGACACAGGTGAATGCAGGTGAATATGGGTTTGTGAGTGGTATCACAACGTTACAACGTTAATTTGAACCAGAGACTACCAGTAAGACAGTAGAGGACACGTAGCCACCACTAAAAATGTGTACTGGTTCACTCAACACTACTCTCAAGTAGTGATTTTACGGTTTTTTAGCGGATAGCAGTTTCTCAAATTGTCATAGCACCGTAAACAAAGACATTTGTTGACGTTCTTTGCTCGTTGCGGAGAAATCAACAAAATATGCGCGTCTACTTCCCCAACCATAAATGGTTAGCCAACCAGTTGGTACAGTCCGTCCCATGAGAAATCCTGCCTGTTCATTCAGTGTGAAGGGGCATCGGGTGGTAACAACTCCAAATCAGATTCGCCGGACGAACAAGTGCGGTCACTGGATGCTATGATGTGACTAAAGAGTGAAGACGTGGACACCATCTACTCCCGCGGTTCGGCGACGGCGAAAGATCTTATGGAACTTCGGTTTTGAACAACCGAACGTAGTTTTACTCCATCTATCTTCGTATTGAATTACTGAAGAGTTACAATACAGACTTCTACTCGAACGTGATATTCTTTACAACAGATGTTTCAAATGTGGATCTATGGTACTGATTTCCAACCCATCAGTTTGAACCGAGATGTTTGCTCTGTGTTAATTCTACCATAGCTCGTCGAAAATGGCCGAGTAGGATGGGATTGTGCGTGAATCACCTGAGATAAGCAGAGGCAAAAAATCATCGAAGCCACCAGGACATAATTTCACCCTTGCACCTTGGCGATGGAATATTTTTAATGACTTACTAATATTCCTCCCACTGTGAACTAAAATACGGAATTCAGTGTAATTCTAGCTGTCATTTGTGACGAATATAAGTTGGTCAGCTGGTCCCATGCCACCGTAAGGAAGTACGAAGGTTGGGATACTGCCAGGCAGAGGTCGGGTTCGAACCACGGACCTTCCGGTCAGTGGATCTGCGCTCTAACCACTTGAGCCATCGCGACCACTGTGACGAATGTAGCTCAAGTAAAACCAGTTCTCAATTGTGGATGGCCTTTTTGATCTGCTGATTGACCATAAGTGTTGGTAACGGATGAGGCAGCAAGCTTACTTCAACGAAAACTGAACATGTTAGGACGTTAGGTTTTTTTTACCGGTGTAACACAACGTAAATGTTTTCCGATTGGTGGATAATCCTAATAGAAACCAGCTTACCTGTAATAGCCATAGGTCCCCACACCGTAGTACCTGACTGTTCTAATCGCATAAATAAAAAGGAACAGCTAGGATACATACCTTGACGAGCTCCTTGATTTTCTGTGCGAGACGACAACCGCCAAAATTTAGACGGAACACGAGGACAGTGAGTTGCAAAAGTTGACCAAGGGAATACTGAAGGCTAACATGTCTCCGACAGAACCCCCCCCCCAGTCCGGTCCGAGGTATGCCTTTCGGGGGGAAAACTGATCACTAACACACATGAAACAAAAATCAGTGGCACTAGAAAACTACACCTGTGTTTGCAAGCATTATATTTGATTCAGTTTAAATGGCAATGATAAAACCCATCGAGCCCTGTTACGCTGACCTGAGGGTGCCATTCCTGCCTCGTTTGACTGCATTATGTCACCTAAAGCAAGGGCTTTGTTAAACTATTGAACTAATGCAGTTTTGATAGCCTGGTGTAAAATAAGCAGTGGGAAATTCCACTCTCCAACCCAAGCTAAATGGCCCTCTGTATGTAACCCTCCCTATTTCATTCAACCAAGATTTACAAGTAGCTCCAAAATCTACAGATTATGACCTCACTTTTATTCATATTCATCCCAAAGGAAATGCCAGTCAATACGCATCGATTTGGGCCGTGTTTTGGACCACAGTTTTCCTAATGCCTTCTTAATACCGTGAACCCCAGTCACGTGGACAGTCACTTGATAGCCTGATGCGCTTAGCTAAACCAGAAAGCCAACCAACATGCGAGTCAGCTGATCTATCGAACACTGACGCGTACAGGCGTGTCGTGTGCAGCCGATAACGGGCTGTGCGTAAAGCTCACGTGGAAAGTTCTAGGCGGGCCAAAAAGTGATGCTAAAATTAGAGCTCATCTGTCAAGGGCAAGTGGAGAACAATCAATCGAATCTGTCTCAACAAAATGGTTATTCCATTGGCAGTAACCTTTAGAGCTGGTTCTCCCAATAGGTAGCTTGTGTTAAAAAAGCCCACATGCATAAGTGACCCAAATTGTTTAGAACGATCAACGATTTTTTTCAGCGGCAGGTACGAGTGCTTAATAAGGAAATTCTTCCAAAGTTTCTATTTAAAAATACCTTCACTGTTTGCGCAATTTACTCCCATTTTACTTATCCAAGCATTTTTCTAACCACATTGGAATTCATGACCTGGTTCGGAACCCTTGTTGATTACGGAGGATCAAATAGCAGCCAAAGGGCCGCAAGTTTTTCCGTGAACCAGCTTTCGTGATGAAACTCAGATCGCTTGAATGGGTTTCAACTTCGGTTCCAAACAAGTGGGCTTGGCTTTTTTTTATTTCTTCCTTCTCTTCTTCTGAGGTTGGAACCTCGCACTTTATTTGAGTAAGATGTAACTGAACAGGGGAAATGCACACTAACCAGTATGATTGTAGATTTGTCTATTCTGATCTCTGCCTTTCTGACTTACTAGCTCTGAAGGAAACATCCAATATGATACACACTCTGTTTTTTTCTCGATGTGAACCAAAAACCTGTCAACACGTGAGATCAGTAGCACCAAATCCTGTACTATGCTTTATTCGGGCACCAAGAATCTGGGCATCATAATCTATGGATATATGATAACCAGGCCAAACGAATTTAAGCAATAATAAAAGAGGAGAGAACTATCCAAAATTTCGCTTCGTACTAACACCCGAGTTTCTAGAGAAGACCATACAGTGCAATAAGCCCAAGTGCTTTAGTACTGGCCAAACGTTCGGCGAAGCCCCCAGACAAAAGACTGTAGGTTTTGACCTTCTTGAACCTCATCAAGTTGACCTGGTGGATAAAACTCTGTCAACACGAGAAATGCGCTTGACTGGCCACTTCGACTGAATACATCTGCGTTTCCTTGCGGAACGTCGAATTTTATGTCTTTTGTGACTTGCACGCAGTTAAAAATTAACCAAACGTTGAAGAAATAGTTACCTGAACCTCACCTGAAACGTTTGTTTTTAGTGTTTCCCAAGGACATAAGCCACAAAAAGGCAGTGTGATTTGGAATTCCATCAAACGAAAAATGATGAAACCTCAAACGCTACCAATCAGGGTAAATCCAACCGAAGCGGATTCAAACTAGCCATCTTTCTCACTAGCTTTTCTGACCATTTGAAGTTACTTGGAATCAGGTCACTTAATGTTCTTTTGTTGCCAGTGTTTTTTCTCAACCTGAATACATTTACTGAATTAAGCAACAGAAAATCCGATGTGATGAAAATCAAAGGAGAGAGTTAGCGGTGTACGTGGTTCCGACTCGCTCAAGACCTCAAAATCTATATTCCAAAGTGCATGCTACAGCCAGTTCCCATAGGGTCAGCCTTGCTCTGACAAAATGTGGATGGAAATTTGCCTAGAAAAAGGCTTTTCAAGTGAGGTTTGCTCTCGCGATTGAAGTAAATTTATGCTGAACAGCTGAGAAACACGGTTTAGCTGTACCATCTTTATTGGAAATCATCAGCGGTAGACATCTCACGAAACCCAATAGAGACTCAAACCACGGACTTTCAAATCTTTCGGCCACGAGCAGCTGATCAGCACGTTGGTCGACTTCACCTTAGACGGAAAGGGGTTCTGAATCTCCTTCAATCACGTGATCACACGCTCTCCTCGAGTGAGGGATTCTCAGATGAAAGTTTTTACCAGTTTTGTGAAAGTGTTCTTCCTCATCACTCGGGGTCCTAGTCAACAGGTGATGCGGTTTCCTTAAAGAGTGGCCCTATATCCTGTCTAAGTAGGAACTTATCGTTGTGCCGATCAGTCGCTCGTAGCCGAACGGTTGAGCGTTCAAACTGCTAGCCGGGAAGGGGTTTTAGACTCCCCAGAGTTTCGTGCGACGTCCACTGCTGATGATTCGAGACTAGGATGAACCAATTATACAGTACTTCCTGGCTTTTCATTCTAGGTTGGTTTCACTGATTGGACAAAACGTCAAATGAAAATTAACAAATCTGTCCTCACTACCGTCAGAAAATGGGGTTTCTGCCATAGAGGCATCTCGACCGTGAGCTTCATTTTGTTGGATGAACTCCGTTTACTTTGGTCGCAGTTAAATCAACGTTGGTGACACGTTTACTCTGATAAGATGTGCATGTCTGATATTGGAAAAAACGATCCAGGAACGGCGACGTTAAATCAAACTGATGCGATATGTTATCACTAATACCGACCACAACCGCAATCACCCATTCCCCATCCGTGATGTTCAATAATGGGGCTAAAATGTGCTCGGTACCTTGAAATACATCCAGCAGCAACTTTTGTGACTGAATTCCCGAAAGCCAAAGTAATGTTCCATTGGTATCGCGATCTTGAACACAGTGGAAAAGTATCGCCGCTCGATATGTACAAATGACTGTCGTTTTTCGTTCTGATTATAACCAAGTTAGCGACATGGTTTCAGTGCTCACGTGTGAATCTTATTGGTAACACGTTTCTTGATGCCGGGAATGAATCGAGGATGACAGGGCGGCGAAGATCGTGCAAGACACACAAACTACAGCCTATAAGGATGAAATATTGACTTGCATTTTTCCTTATTTCTTCTTGCAGTACTGAGTTTGATCAATGTCAGTGGCCAAAAGTTGGAAAGCGAGTCTTATCCTGTTGTGCAGTCTTTATGATAGACTTTCTACGAAGCAAGGATTTAAATAGTGCTTCAACAGCCTCTGCAAAGACTCTCGCTTCTGTCATCGTTCTGGTCAAGTTGAAAATGTTGCGTTTATGGTTGTGTTATTGACTTAGACGTAGGAGAAGCAGTGAACATTTCTTACTTCTCGGTCGTGATGTTTGCTCACCGATTTATCTCGTTGACGAACGTTGCATTGATCACTATTAGCTAAACTCGTTCAGAACAGTTCAGTTGGCGAAACTTAGTATCTGAGTTCGCGGCAGGTGAAAGGACTACCGATGAAAGGAAGAAAACCTTCGCTGCGAAGTTGCCTATCAGAGAAACATCAACTGAACAGTTACAGACTATCGGACAGCGAAGCAAAACTCTCATATGCATCTTGTTTACAAAACTGAATACCCATCTTCTCCTTGAACGCGTATTCGTGAACTTTCCTGGATATTCATTGACTGGTACTCATATTCGAGTAAACGCTACAAAGCGACTCCACAAATTCCGTAACAGATCTTACTTTTCAAGAGACTTGAAGCGGATTTACGAGAAGGCACTACTCGCACGCCTCATTAGTAGTATCCACCGTAACACCTAAACCGCGCAATCAGAGGGGTTAGGTGCGAGTTGGGAAAGTTAGGAAAGTTTGATCTGAGTCCAATTGAGGAACAGTACTTTTTCTTGTGATTATTGCTGTCATTTCGACATCGCTTTTTTATTCAGTATAGTATAGTACAGCAAAACAAAGTACAGTACGGTATATCATGGCTAGGTGTATCAGGGTATAGTACACTAGCGTACGGTGTGGCATAAAATGGTAGATAATGTACCATAGTACAATACAACACAGTATTGTGCAGTATAGTTTAGTATAACATGGTACAGCACAGTAAGTTATGGCCTATCACAAGATAGTTTGTTACACTTGAGAATGAAGTGATGGGAAACTGGATAAATAATACGTCTTCGACAGTGGGATTCTCTGCTAAACTTTCTTCTATAGAGAGCCACCATACTGTTGTACTTTCATCATCATCATCATCATCATCATCATCATCATCATCATCATCATCACCATCACCTTCATCATCATCATCGTCATCATCATCATCATCATCATCATCATCATCACCATCACCTTCATCATCATCATCGTCATCATCATCATCATCACTGACAGCATAACATCAGTGTTCAACACCGATGCTTCACTGCCGTACAACCATGATTTATCTGGAAGCCTTACCGTAAAGAAAAGAGTAAAGGTGGACGGGAAAGGGACTTAGTACTGGCTTACCACAATCATTCCGAGGTGCCTAAACCTCCATACATTCACTGAGGCAATCTGGTCAGAAACTGACAAGAATTCTCCATTGATTTCCGCGGACAGTTGGGCACGATAACGAATCGTGTGTTCACTCTTCACATCCATCCCAATCAGTTCTGCTTAGGAAGCAGTTGACCAATCTGATAGGAAAAACAGGCTCGTTTGTTTGTTTACTGAGCTCGGCAATCTTGTTGTGAACCGTTTCCACTAAACAAAAAGACATCCCAAGTTTACTGTAACAAATAGGTCGGTATTCTGATCGAATTGCAATAAGGCCTGTAATTTGATTGGCCCGGTCGAGTCATTCCTAGTGGTACAATGTTTTCAAGGAGTTTCCGTTAGGTTAATCCGGACATGGGACAATTTCGTTGATTGCTTCTCCTCTCTATCAGGAGGGTCAATCCAAATGGAAGGAAGCAGCCTCACACAATATGACACTGCATTGTAAACTGTGAGAACCATACTCATGTAAAGACGGATACTACTTCTTGGGCATGCGAGTAGTATGTGGTTTCCTCGTAACTCCGCCCCGTGTCTGATGGAAGGTGGGGTTTATTACGGAGCCTTTGGGACTGCTTCGCAGCGTTCGTTTTCAATCGCTGGACATTCAACAAATACCCAAGAAAGTTCAAGAAGACGCGTGAGGATGTTCAGTTTTTCAAAACAAGGTGCATATGAAATGTTCACTTTCTGGTCCAATGGTTTGTGATCGTTTAGTTTGTGTTTGTTCAGAAACAACTTTGCGACGGAAGGCCGTCCTCATTACAGTCGAGGTGTGGACAGGTTGGCCAAAATTCAGCGATAATTTCGCCAATACCTGTCTTTATTTAACAGGTAACAGTCACTGATAGCCATGAACACAAGATTCACTTGACCCCCGCACTAAACGAGGAAGTGGAAACTAGGTCGGTCCACTTTGACTTTTATCTGGAATCCGTGTTCGACCAACTTGGTTATTGTTTCTACATTGAAAGAAATCGTTTTTCACAGGGTTCAGTGGCCTGAAAAGTGCAAACATTTCATTAAAATCTTGCCGATCATTTTGAATTAACTAAATCAGTTAAGGACAGAGGTCCTCGTACTTCAAAACTGAGGACTTAGATGTTTGTATGCTGGACAGTGCACAAAAAGCTAACCTGATGAAGCTTCCTCTCCTGGTTGCCGATTTCTCTCAAATAGCTTATGATTTGCGCAAAACCCAGGTCAATGACTGAGAGACTTGCTGTCGTCTTCTAGAGGACACCACCTGTGTACATGTGCTGTTCACGATATTGACCTTAAGCCTAGGTTTCCGAGATGTGCACACTTGACTTTACCGGCATGAATGAGAATCACTTCAAAATTCTTCTACTTCGAGAATTCCTGAGCACTTTATAACAGATAGATGCGCAGATCACATTAACCATACAGTGTATGGTCGGAACAAAAGTAAATATTGCGAAACCAGTACGTGTTCGGTCTGATGAAGTATGATCTCTCGGTTATCAGCACCGGTATGCCTGGTTGAATCCACACAGAGCAAAAATCACAGTCAGGTTATCAGACAGAACTGGAGGTAAAAAGTAACCCACAGGCAAAGTCATTGCTCAGTTCAGTAAGAAACTTGATATGGGTTAGAGCATCCATTCATGAGACGTGTTCCGATGTACCTATGTTCGGTTTGCCCATCCATGACGAGTTCAGAAAGAGAATTCATTGAGCTTCGTAAATTATAGTGGGTTGATAGGAAAGGGAAAGTTGAGCGAGCGTTAGGTCAGCAACAATGCTCGGAATCATCAAAGGTGCTAGGTGGATCTCTCGCAACAACCAAATTTGTTTGCAACTGAGTGTAGTTCGTTAATTTTGTGCTATTTAGTTTCAAGTAGAACATAAGGTTGACAGAAACTCGGGGACCACGTCTACCTGATGAGCCCCAAGAAGGGCGAAACCAGTCGTGGGCTGTCAAAGAATTTTCGGCAACCTTATGGGTAGTGTATTACGTTTATACATGTATCGTATCAACTGAAACCCGAGGCAGATTGATGCAGCACATTCAGTTTCCCGGAATCATCACAGACGACAGATTCAGCTGGGTTCTAGGTGGGTCTTCCACAAAAACTAAATTTGTTTGCAAATGAGCGTACTTCGCTGAATGTGGGAGTAGTTTGGGTGGCTGGTTTTTGACGTGGTAGGTCTCCGGTACCGCGTAGTCATGAACTAGGGCGGTTAAAGTATATTGTCGGTTTCTTTCGTGTTCCAATTACAGGTGATGTACTGTACACCGTCTGTTCTCGATTCACGCAAGACTGCAGTATCAATGCATGACAGAGAGATCGATCCTGGCCTAAGACGAACAGTCGGTACAAGTAGGAGTACAATTTATTTGTGACCAAAACCTGACCCTTATTATGCATCATCATCATCATCATCGACAGCATGACATCAGTGTTCAACACCGATGCTTCACTGCCGTACAGCCATGATTTATTTGAAAGCCTTATTGTAAAGAAAAGAGTA
>NW_008751991.1:325091-363279 GCF_000715545.1 Opisthorchis viverrini | reverse complement strand
AAACGCGCTTTCTAACTGTCTCATTACGGATTTACCGACACCAACCCACACGAACTATGGTTCTGAGACAACGATTGTCAAATCAATGGTCTCGTGACCTGTGCGCCAAGTTTCCAAGTCAGTGAGAGTCGAATCCAAATGTTCTCTCTCATCTTCCGGGCACAAAACCACGTTTCACAATGACTGCTTGCCACAGTTTACTGGTTGCGAAAAGCAAATCGCCTGTTGAAAGTCCTCGCACTTGACTCGTGATGCTGGCTTCTTGACATATATCGGCCATCCCCAGTGCCTCACCTGCCATGAACAGGTTTGGTTTCTGGCCCAGCCAATTCGCTCTATTGGAGTGTACCATTATTCGGGTTAGTTATCGAATTTCGCAGAAACATATTGCTCAAGAAATTGAAAAATTGCGGAAGCTGACATCTCAGAAGACTTTATTTGCTACATTTTCACGAGAAATTCAGAGAGAACATGCGAAGGCTAACAATCATGAAGTGTATCCCTAAAGAATACTCGTCAAGAGAGTCTTGCTCCCGGAAGGTTTTGGAATACCTAAACTAAGAAATTGGAATGCAGCTGGGGGATAAGAACCGCCACAAGTTTCAAATCCGAATGCTGATTTTTGACCCCAGAGGATGACACAACTTAGGTTTTTCGTAACACTGGTTTTAGGGAGTTTAGCCGGAGCATCCGCAAAGTAGGGATAATTAGGCTCGATTGGCGGCCCTTATTGATAATAGGATCGAATAAATCAACGTTTCTTGTAAAATGAGTAGTCTATCAACCTCTTCTGTGCCACACAGGACCACCTTCTCTACTCTGCATTCTAGCAATCAACCAAGAAGCAGACTGCCACCGTGATGGCTACGGCAATACGTTAGACTATCCTCCCTGTCTTATTAGAGTTACTCTTTTACGTCACGCCAACAAGTTATAAGCAATCACTTTAGGAGTCCGTAAGTTCCTTACGCACGAACCAGGATTCGTCAGGGAACCTTGTTCCTAAAGCATGTGGGAATGAAACAACGTTGCTATTTAGCCTTGTTGTTTGGTATCTCATAGTTGGCTGTGGAGCAACACGTACCTAAGATAGATACTTCAGCTGGAGAGTTCCAGCACCACATTGTGCACCCCTTGGGGACACCATGCATGACAGCCTGGTGCTTCTAGGTGGTAGTTCAAGAAATAAACGACTTCGTACATCAGCAAACCGAATTTCACACTTGTCAGTTCTATAAGTCACCAGGAAATTGGTCGAACTGAATTCCACCGCGTCATACACGGTTGTCATTCCCGACCATACATTCTCATCAAGGTGTAAGTAACGACCAGGTCTTGTTATGATTGTAGCCGCAGTGACCTTGTATGGTGGGCTGTAATTTCGTAAGATATCTCAAATTGAAAATCCAAAATTTTCAATTAGAAAGTATGTTTGAAGACGTGCAAAGCATAAGTGAAAAACCAAGTCAAAATAAGTCCAGCAAGATGATTTTTCACCCACTAACTTGTGCCGGCTAACAAAAATAGATGTGTGATCAGTAAGGAGGTAAAAATACCATTTGTAATAGAAGGCTAAAGAAGGGAGCTTGACAGCAGTGAATCTCTCTTTGTCACGGGTGCAGTAAGTTGTTAGTGTCTGGGGTCGTTTATACAGTTCGGCAGTATTTTTCTGGCCTAAATTGTCTTAGGTGTGTAAACACTTGGCGACTTAAAGGGTACGCCCTCATAGAGATTTCAGTGAACTTTAGAAATGTTCCAGTACCCCAAATTTCGAGGGGTCGTTTTTTATGAAAGATTCGCGAAGAAGAGAGTGAGATAGTTAGGCCAGTTGAAAAATATATTCGCGAATAAGACACAACAGGGCAGATGTCGCACTATCTGTCTGCCGGCTAAGCAGAAATTCCACGGACTTTGGTGATATCAAGTTGAACTTGAGACGGCTGGAATCATTTCAAGGTGTCCCGCGTCCGCTAGTCTTGGAATACGGAAATGCCATATAAACACTTTGATTATGCCAAGCCTAATCACGTTAGTGAATACTATTCCGAAAAAGTGATAAAAAAATCAACCAACTAGGGACCCAGAAGAAATTTACTCAATCTGATTTTGGGAACCTATGTGACCTTCTAACCGGCTGGGATGTTTACAACCAATGGCAATCTAGGCAGAATACGTATTCAAGCAGATCTGGTCAGACACAGATAAGTCGTGGACGTACAAGACAGAAAAGAACTGGGAAGAGAAACGAATCAGTAGTGATGAGCACATTTGTTTACTCAAACATTTGAACCTGTTTCGCAACAGACCAAAATTGGGTGTCCCGAATCTCTTGCAGGATAATGAGCGTGTAGTTTGGATGTTTCTTTAAAGTACTGAAATAACCGGATGCGAAGGACACTCGACAGCGTGCACTGCAAAGCATCGTACCAATGTGGGAAGCAACACGGATAAAACTTCACCTTTATAAGTACAGGTTTGCGACCAGTCGGTCGATATGCTGAAGTTCCTTTTCATGTGGATAATGTTAGCAGTCAGCGATTAGTTTTTTTCATTATAGGGATACTGATTAAGCTCTATTGGAGATTTATTCACTCAACGTTCCCTGAAAAGTCATGAAGCAATCTACAGCTGTTTCATCCTTATTAGAAGTCATCAGCAGTGCGCATCTCACGAAACGCCAGAGAGCCGTGAGTCCATAACCCGTGGTTTGCAATTTGAAAACCTCACTGTTCGGTCACGAGCACCTCTTCAGCATTCTGAGTAACTCGCACCTAGACTAACTGAACTCAGTTGTGTTTGGGGTGATTCTTGGTCGAACTACCTTGCCGAAGTTGGCTATGTGCAACAATGATCAGTAAGATGTTTTGAATAGCCTTCATTAATGGTGACCAATGGATGTGTATGGGATAAGAATGCGCTTTACACTCGATGAGATATCAGAGTGGAAGTTCAGCTAGGGAGTTTGATGGCTAGATCTACGGTAGGCTGTGGTTCCAAGACGGTTTGTTCTCTAAGGGACGACAAAAAATCTTTTCTGTTAGCAGCTTCGTGTTCCACTGTCACGCGAACAAACTGAAACAATGCCTTGGGTTGGAGGGAAAACTGGAATGAGAAAAACCGTTTTTGTAACTGCGGACGTAAGATCCTGGAGACCATCAAGGCTCCAAAGAGACTAGAACGGATGAGCCAGACGCTTAGATTGAATGAATTTCAGAGCTCCAAATCCGAGAATCGACCACTACTAGCAAAGTGTTAGTAGTACACACAGTGGAGCGAACACAGCATCAAGTCACACGGGTTTCCCTTTGAAAAAAGCATTACTCAGGAGACTAATGAATGATGCGGTACTTTGTAAACGTAAAGTTTAAGTTTTCAGACTGCCTTTCGAACACTATACATACTTCCTCTGAAATTCGAACAACATTAGCACACTGTACATATTTCCTCTGCAATTCGATTCAAAATCTTGATATTTGCCACTTATATAGAAACTCATGAAATACTACCCAGAAGCATTGTTGCCAAAGTCCGAAATTTTTTAAAAGAAATGTGGGAGCAATGTGGATTGTTATCGAACCGCTTGTTGACTAATTTGGGCACCCATTTGCCACCAGGTAATGAATCAGAAGCTTTTTTCTCGTTGGTCTTTGATTGGTTTTTGGGAAGTATAATGCACCGAACCATGGGACTAAAATTTGAGCGCTGTTTTAATCGAAGATTTGATTGAGCACCAATGACTTGAGCTACATAGCTTATCATATGGGGGTTAAGAGAATGAACACGCGACCGTTCGGTTGTTATTTCTGAAGCAAATAGGCTCTTGGTGCATTTGGTCAATGTATTGATCGACCAGCTGTTGATTAAGTCAGACGGTCATTGGACCGCTGATGAGCAATCAGAAAACTATAATTATTCGATAACAATGAGTTGATCACATCACAAGAGCTTGATGGCGCAGGGGTACTAGAACAGTTGTCATTCCATAAGTCTCCAACAAACTGTACAAATCAAAACAATTGGTCGAACTTAGTGACCCGAATAAAATCAGAGAAGTACTACAATATTGTCTGTAATGCTAAAAAGTGACTGTGCAATTACCTTTGCGAACTCAAACTAGTGAGATAGTTCTCTCTTTGATCTTTCTCTGTATCTATTCGAATCGGATGACATTCCAATTCACTTGAATACTCTCTTAGGACCGGCCTGGTTAAGTAATTTTTGCAGTAGATCAAGATGGTATACTGAAAACACGTTTTTTCCAGTACCTCTTTACTACAAGTGCCAGTGTGAATTAGAGCCAACTCTACGGGAAGCCTCAAGTTACCCGTGGAGGGCGACATCAAATTGTCAAGAAAGTCCATTCATTGCAACCACCTGACTGTGATTTGGTCAGGAGAGCTCTTCTTCAATGCAGCTGACCAACAAGCTGAGTTGGAAAACATGTTTGTACGCTGTGAAACGGCAAAAGCAAGTTATGACGAATAAACGGATGTTTCTTTTGAACACTTGGGTTCATCCAAAGCCATGGGATTGGTGAAACGGCAAAAGCAAGTTATGACGAATAGGCGGATGTTTCTTTAAAGATATTCTGCGTGGGTTTTGAACACTTGGGTTCATTCAAAGCCATGGAATTAAGTGGGATCAATGGGAAGGTGTTATGTTTGAGGTGGTGGGTATTTGTGCTTACAATATGCTTTAGGTCAAATAGTGAGTAATGATCAGGTAGCTGAGTTCTTGCTCCAGCATTTGAAATCTGAATGCACTGTGGCGACTGGAAGGATTGCCGTTCATTTGAAACCAAGGGATGCCGTGATTTACAGTGCACACCGCGATTTGTAGACGATATAAATCATTCCAAAAACAATCACTTGAAAATACGTTTTTGAGGACTAATTGTTTTCATCAAATTTAGGCAAAAGAAACGCTGTTCGAACTGCTTTCTCCCACGTTATTTTCCGGGCAAGTGCAAACACAAATCAGTTTTTTGGAAACCAAATTTTTTACTCAATAATGGGATAGCTAATGGTGGACTAAAAGGTGACACACCCGCATTTCTGGGTGAGACAGTTAAAGATCGACCTCAGTTGTAACCAAGCGTATGCATTATTACTGCGTTCTCGAAATTCCTAAAGATGAGTTCAGCGAAACAGGAAGAAGAACCCGGGCAAGAACAAAAATGCTCAAAGTTGGATACCAAAGCTGTTAGTCCTGTGGAAATCTGGAAGTCTGCAGCAAAACCCGAATTTCCCCTCCTTAACCTTTCATTAGACCGATATCTTGATATAGTTCCTCGTCAAATCTATCTTTCTATCTGAAAATTGTTTTTTGACTAGTCAGCTACGGTTGCACTAATCCCATATTTATGGATACTCTGAGAAAGGGATAAATATTGTATGAGTTGACTGCCTCTTCCCAGATTCACCACAAAGTATACTGAACTCTCATTGGCCAGATAAAAACGAACGAACGTTTACGGTTAATTTCCAAAAAAAAACTTATTTTCCGGCCAATATGATCTGGACGTTTACAGCAGACTCGTCGCTTGTCAACTAGTGGTGTTTTGTAAGTTCCAGGTAAAATGGGGCAGCACGAGAGGATAGGGCCCGACGATCCAAGCGTTCAGGGTACCTAATCTAGTTCAAACTGAATGCCAAAATAAACGTGCGTTGATTAATAGCCATGCTGGTGTGTGCGTTTTTGCATGCGTGCTTTCACTTTGGTCTGAATGGTTATCCGCGTATCATTTTGCCAAACCAGACAAGTTGAAGTGTACTAGTAGGTGCTTGTAGACTTGCCCGGGTTTTCGGTTAGTATGTCAGTGTTTCCTCCGATCTTTTCATTCCAACTCATGTAGTCTCACCTGGCAGCTGAAATACATGGACGACTTAATAGATGATAACCAGTCTTCTATGAAGATGTTGAGTTCAGTAGTCAGGTTTATCGCCTGTTTTCTCGGGCCAGTTGACTTAAGTGGTAGAAACGACGTGTACTGCTTATGTTTGGTAATCCTTACCTGAAATAACTGGTCGTGTACCTGATGTATTGCGCGGGAAGTCCTGTCATCATCAGCAGCAGCATCACCATCATCATCACCATCATCATCGAAAACATGACTTCAGTGTACAACACCGATGCTTCACTGCCGTAGAAAGTCCTATACATGATCCGATGTGTGGACTGAAGGGCTGTTCGCTTCTGGTTGACGTTTGATTGAGCTGTCTTAGATTTCTGGAACCCTCCTAGTGAGCTCCGGGGGACCACTGATTTGTGGTTCATCCACCAATAATAGGCACATGGTATGGTTTGTAATTCTCCAGTTCGTAGATTTTGTGGTCACATGTTGGATAAGGCGGTCCGAGGTTTAAGTATGAGGCAGTTAGCTTCTTCTTGTATGATCCAATTTTAATAATTTAGCCTGAGTTCCCCCGGAAACACTCAGGTAAGAGTAAAAGGCATCATAGTTTAAGTTACTTTTAAATGTAGGCCAAACACTTTTAGTGAGCGTCAGTAGTTTGCTTTTTGATGTAGAAGGCTTACTAGAATTGTTCGATTTTTTATGGAGAAGAACGCAGTAAGCACTCCAAACCAGTTGCACAACAGGTTCAATCCAGTGAGTTTTAACACCAGTACAAATAACATCCAGGATTACTTACCCTTCAACCAAATTTGCTGAAATTGAAAGAAATTTGTTTTGAAAAAGAGATGTCTACAAAAAGGTCACCGCCGAAAATGGCAGCATCATTTAATATTTTGATATTCCTATAACTTTCTTTCTTAAAAGATGTTACTGTGTCTAAGATAGCCGAAAAAATTCCCGTTACCACATAGTTCTGCGGAAAATACATTCGATTGCTGGCGAGTCTCAGAGGTCTTCACTCTACTGGTTGTTATATCGTCACGGGTCCAACAATTAAATTTTTAAACGCTTCATTGAAAAGGACAATTGGTGTCCTTTCNGAAAAGGACGCTTGGTGTCCTTTCCTCAGCTTATTTTGAACAGTTTTTGGCCCTGCTCCGTTTATATTATTACGTCGTTTATCGATTTGCTCGACAGACTCACTCAAAGAATTCTTTTGTGACCCGTTTATTCGGATTGTTTTATACACAAACCCAAGTGGAAAATTTGAACTCCTCTTTATTTGGCACTGCTTGTCAAGCTATTTTATAGCCATTACTAGAATTCTAACCACGATTCACTGGCTTCATAGTTTCAGCTTAAGAACACAGTTTTACCAGCCAAGAGGGACCATCCAAGTGAAGCTGATTGGTTCTTGTTACCGATCGCTCAAAGTGGTCTATCAAGATCCACCAGTGGGTGTTTGTAGCGTTGAATCAGAGAGCTTTATCCGATGGAAGTTTGAGAGGGCAATTTTAAAAAAATACTCAGTATACTATCAAATTGGTTTTCACAGGAAACTTAAGTGAATCTCTTGTTTATCAAATTGTTCAACTATATCAAGGGCGTAGCCTCTTTTCAGTATATCCGATGGAAGTTTGAGAGGGCAATTTTTAAAAAAATACTCAGTATACTGTCAAACTGGTTCTCACAGGAAACTTAAATGAATCTCTTGTTTATCAGACTGTTCAAGTATATCAAGGGTGTAGCCTTTTTTCAGTTGGTAAGATATTCGAGAAAGTAGGTTATAAGCTTGACGGGAACTCGGGGATTCTGCCTACCTGATGAGCCCCAAGAAGGGCGAAACCGGTTTTGAGCTGTCGAAGCGCTTTCAACGACAACTGGTCACCTAATGAAAATATTTTGCGACGTCTTGAATATCGTACCAACTGAAGTATAAAGCGGTCTTTGTGCGGCACATTCAGTTGAAAAAACACCATTGACAACAGTTTAAATTGAACCTTACGTGAAAACCAAATTGATTTGCAACTGAGTGCATTTACGGAAATCAGTCTAGTTAGGTAGAACTAACTGTAGAACTAAATTTGACCGAAACTCGGGGAAGGACGAAACCGGTCGGGTGCTGTTGATGAGATTTCAGGGACCTTGTGAATAGTTCTCTTTATGAACACGATGTTCAACTACTTGATGGATACACCTCAGTAGGTCAACCCATCTCTCGTCGTATTTGAAGCTGTTGGCCAGAAAGAGTTACACAATTGACTCTGAACACGGTCAAATCGTCTGCTGTGGAACTACTCTGGGTGCACGGGGGAAAGTAAATCAATCAATCTGGTTGAATTGGACAGCAACCAGCCCGGGGCAAGTAATGCAATAGCGCCACCTGATTTTCGAATCTCCCGGCATCACCGTGTACCAATATTTCTACTCTGATGTTAAATTGTAACTGAAAAATTCATTTGAGACAACCGTCTACTGAAGTCCGCATTTCCGCGGAGCAAGAAACCCAGTATTTGTTTGTCTTATCTACAGTTAAACCATTGTTTACAAGTATGTGTTGATCAAATGCAACGGTGTTCCAATGCGTCCGGGATAACTTTCGATAACTTTCGAGACTCACCTTTGATATGTCATACCGGCTACGTCTGAACCGAATGCGATGGGTGGGAGTATGCTCGATCACAGAGGCGATTGGAATTTGGCTAACTAGCGCATAACATGTGCAATTTCTGCTCTTCATTGGGCTTTTAATGAAGTTTATGCAATCCCGACTTTCACATCAAATTTTTCACGTGACTTCTGGTATCATATCGATTTGTGATTTTTAAGTCAAGTAGGAAAAATCACAGAATTTGAACCTTAAATCACGGAATTTGAACCTTGTTCACTTCTCATGTGTAACATGCGTGTTACATCATGCGTTTCGCATCATAATTATATAAGTCTTGAGTAATGCCAGAATAGCGGCCTTCAAGCACCTCTTAGGTCTGTCTGACTTCTGTGGACAGGCTGGAAATGAGTAGTCAGTAGTATCCTTAGAAGATTCAATCTGTGTGGCCATTTGCTTCGAGCTCAAACGTGGAGTGATTTGTGGATATGAGCTCTGTTTCCTTTGTGTGATGATCGATTATGCACATACTTCACGCTCGTGTTTTGTTTGGCTCCTCTTAGTTCCAGTGCAACTGAGGGTGGGTTTAAGATGTTATCTACTCCGGTAGTGTACCCGGAGAGGACCAAACGCTTCGTCAGTGTTAGATTAATGTAAGGATGAGCCTTCGTTCGAACAAGGGATGAAAAATTTTGCAGGGTGTAAATATGTTTGTTGAGTGCTAACGAACAAACTTGTTGCACGATTCTCAGTGAAAAGTGATGTACAACTCAACATCAATTCCGGGTTGAACCTCTTAATTAAATACGTCCTGTTCCGCGGGCAATTTTGAAATATACCAGTGTTACTGTGTCTGACGAAGCTAGAGCGCAACTCTCGAGGGCCGAGGTCACCTTTCCAATTCACTTCCATGGTATCGTCGAAAAACATATCAGTGTGTCATATTAGCTAACCACCGTAAGAGATGTATTGATGTATGGTTTCGAGACATGGCCTCTACGGAGAGCTGATATGTTGTGTCTCAAGTTTTTTGACGACTGATACCTAAAATTCATTGATGGCGTCAACGAATTAGTAACAAGGCAATTAGAAAATGAGTAGAGGATTGTACATCAGGTACTTCATTTGCGGTAAAATCCAAATCCATTTGCCGTGGCTCGGCCGTGTACAGAATTATTTTCTACCGAGATAAATTTTATTCCCCGAGCCTCAGTCCGGATGGCGCAAACCGCGGAGTGCACAACTTATGACGTGGCAGAAAAATAAATTAAGAAGGCTTTTGGTTGTCTTTGGTGCGGTGCGCCTTCCAAGATGTGGTCCTCGTGCCCACCCGTGCTCTTGGGTGAATACATACCAAGAACCGGTGATTGATTGATGTCTGTGGTGTTTGTGCTGTCAGTTTCTCTCCGGATTGTCTGATTGAAAGTTTTCACTTGTAGGCACTTTAGAATGCTTGCGATAGACCAGTAACAGGTTTCCTCTCTCACCCACTTTTTTCTCTTCTTTTCATTGGAAATATAAGTAGACAAATTTTATGATTGGGTGGGAGAATCACTGTCATTATTGATGTTGGCTTTGAGCTCAGCGGTTACTCCTGTGGCGTTGGGTGCAGACATTGTATTGAAAAAAATTTAGTTTCAGTGGTCCATCAGCTTAGATCACGTGGACGCGTTTCAATAATTTATGCAGTCAACGCGGAAAGGTCGGGTCAGGTCAGCAAATGAAATCAGCCGGGTCAAATCGATCGACGGTTAAGTGTAAACACAGACCTAATATTCAGAATAATCTTGACATGATAGTCAAGTGGGGAACGTGTAGAATAGGTCTAATCCGTTGGAAAAATGATGGAAATTCAAAAACTTGTTAAATATATTTAAATGAAAATGAAGTAAAAACGAAGGTATGCATCTACCACGCTCTATCTATTCAGAGATTTCCTTCTGTACGCAGGACCAAATCAATCGGCCGCATAAGCTAGAGTCACCGGAATATTTTGTTGCCGATCGATATCACCAACAGACACCGGGGAGCCTACAAAGTATCGTAAATCCAAAACAATTGCAGATAAATAGCTCTTCTTGTGGAGCTACTGTAGGACTGTTCAGCCTCTCTGGGATGTGCTCAGCGATCCGTGATCCGTGATGCTTCAGGCGCAATCAGAAACACAAATCAAGTTTGAATTGGCTACTTCAATCAAGAGACCAAAACACACCAGATGTGCTACATTTCCTAAACCCGGAAGTCTTCAAATATATTCTGGAAATAATGCTTGATTCACAGTACACACAACCGCGCAGAGGTGTTGCTTTCTCCACTGATCACCAATTGCTTCGTTTGGTTACAGCTCACACCCAGTGAGCGCATTCGACTCAGTAAGACTTATATACATTATCGTTCATGAGTACGGAACGCTGTGGTTGCGTTCAGGTGCTAACTCTGCAGTTACTATCCAACCTTTAATGTTCTTTTCTATGGAACCATCAAGTAATTTTCTCGCACTGATGAAATAAGTCGACGAAAACATCTGACGAGATGAGAGACCATTATGGCCGGCGTCAGATACCTGCATAAGTTATCCCCAGGCAGAACCTCATGAGCCGAGTTGAATATAGTGTGTTTCAATAAGGAAAAAACGTCCTAACTCAGTGAGTTTTCACTTTCATGTTAGCAGGTGCAACGGTTATCTCTTCCTAAATAGCCACTTAAGGGAACAAGCGGAAACGTTCTATGCCTAATGATGATCTTTGTTCACTACACTTCCACAAGTTTCCGATCAACTGGAAAATGGGAACGACTGGGCTTGTCCGTTTGTGAACATGATGTGTCTGGATACCGAGTAGGTCAGCGTTGGAAATTCTTTTTTTTATTCTGTTGGAATCAATAGGACGAGAGTCTTCCACTTGTTTACAGCTCCGCTTGGCCCCGCCGCTTAGTCAGACGTGTTTCCTATGAATATACGGTTCGACTTAAGGCCCGCTGCTTAATTGCTTTGATATTTCTTACTAGATGCGTGATCTACCTGACAGGCGGGTCAATCGATCTTCAAAACCAAGATATCTACTGGTTCGTCGTTCGATGATGAGTCGGTCACACCAATCAAATCGCTCAAGTGTGAACACGTTTGCCTGTTCGGACGTGAAAATTCAGGTGCCTGGAATAGTGGTAACACGCTCGGCTCGCATGCCAGATATCCGGAGTTCAAACCCCGGCACGGCCATTGAACATGCGATGCTGATGAGGTCTAATAAGAGTGAGACTCCAGTGCTTACCTTACTTTGATGTGGACTCACAGGAATAATTACGCCAAGGCAGCAAGGTGAACGTTCAAACTAGTGGGATGTGAACGTGAACACACATTACTCAATTAAGGGACATTGGATAGAAACAATCACACGAATCCCCTTGTTTTGAGCCTGAGTTCCATAAAGGTTTGAAACACCTCTGATTAGTGGATTAACAGCTGACACTTGACAGTGTACTCATAAGGTCCATGGTTGAGGTTCCACAACGAGGCAGACTATAATATTGTTAAAGATGTACTCGTTAATTTCCAGTTATTATGGACCTAACTATGAACAGATTAATCGATTGCAAGAGTTCAAAAACCAGATATTTCGAGCAGCCGAATGTCCGCCTGATGGGTCTTTTGTGATCAAAGTACGAGGCGCTAAACCTTGTCAATATGTAAGCTAATCACACTGCCATTCAGCCGATCAGGGTCGGATGATCACGGGTACTAAACAGTCTGATTTTCACGGGATGCCCGCTAGTGATGAATTCCCACAAGGGTGAAACAAACGTTCAGTGCTTGTCACTTACAGAGAGGAACAACACTTTTTAACCCCTGGATTGTGAGCAAGTGATCAAGAGTTTTGCCCTACCCACCATCTGTATTTTCTAATGCCTGACTATACATTCCAGGCTTATCCAGTCACTCCCCCCTTCATAAATCATATGAAATTCATGTAATTGCTGAGAAACATCTCGGTATATCATCGCTTCTTGAGTGTGCTTTGAATCCGTCTACGGTTGCGACCGGATCCATGAGGAACAGAACGCTTACTTAACCCTCAGCAGCTCGAGTGGCGGAGTATATAAGCAATACCTCGGCAATTCAGTTATACAAATCAAAAGCTGTTTGACCATAAGGATTTTGCGTAAACTGTCATGTAATAATCCACTTTCCAGATAGATGACGCTATCGTTTACAGTTTACAGCGAAACGATCGCCTCGCACGTGAAATTCACACTAATTCAGAGGTCACATCTGTTTTTTGCACTTGGCAAAACGACTAGTCACAAACAGGAACAACTTCTATCGGAAAATCTATCAGTCATGCTCAAATATTGTACTGCAACCATCAGCAACACAAGAATCACACAAAAGCGAGGTATAATGTTGAGTACGATAGTTCGTCAGGCATATGTGAAGCTCCATCTTCTAATAATGTGACAGGTGTTGTCACCACGTCATCGAGGGCTGTAGGTCCTCAACGCAGAAGATTTATTGCGCTGGTACAATAGTTCGTCAGGCATATGTAATGCTCTATCTTCTGATAATGTGACAGGTGTTGTCACCACATCATCGAGAGCTGTAGGTCCTCAACGCAGAACACTTATTGCGCTAACTGACACCTCTCTCTTCATCATGGACAGCATGACGTCAGTGTTCAACACCGGTGCTTCGCTGCCCCACAACCATGATTTATTTGAAAGCCTTATTGTGAAGAAAAGAACAAAGGTGGATAGGTAAGGGACCTAGTGATAGCTTACTACAATCATTCCCAGGTTCGTACCCCACCAGACATTCGTTCATGCAATCTGGATAGAAACTGACAACACGCACGCCACCGACATCGACTAGCAACCACATCTTTCAACATCTCCAACCAGGCACAGTGAGGATCACGCGGTCCCCATCCTGGAAGGCGAGTAGCACCGACATCACCGAAACTCTTTGTAATCTCCATCATTTCCCCGGCCAGATAAAGGATTGGCCTGTGTGCAGCGCATTCAGTTGTAGAATATCATAAACGAGAGATTCAGTCGAGTCTCCCGTGAAAACCAAATTGATTTGCAAATGAGTGCATTTCTCGAAAACAGACCACTCCGGGTTCAAGTAGTACGTAAGGTTGACGGAAACCAGGGGACTGCGCCTACCTGATGAGTCCCAAGAAGGGCGAAACCGGTCGTGGGCTGTCGGAGAGTTTTCAGCAAACTTGTGAGTAGTTTCGTTTATGAAATGGAGTGGCCACCTTTCTGCTTCCGCCTCTCTGATCTGGACATGGGACTGGACAGTACTGTCTTCCGTAAACAATTTTTTGGCATTCTTTTCTTTAATGGGAATCCCGGTAGCATAACGGAAAACTTCCTTTTAATTGCCTCATTACCGACCAACCAACGTACATGAGCTATGGTCCTGATAAAATGATTGTCGAATACCTGAAGACATCTCAGGTCCACCGATGAAGCAGACCAAGTCTCACAAAGTACTCCACGCGTCCCATGAGATTCAGGGATACATCACTTTGATGACATAAGCGTCTCAAATTAGCGAATCTCATCTGTCACACTACAATCATAACCAATACAACTTCCAAAATACGTAAAACGCTCCACAACTTCGACGAGTGCCTCGCCCTGGCGTGTCCAGTGACTGCATGTCCACGAGCATGACCTTGCAGTTTGTGGGTGCAAAGGGCATAACAAAGAACGAGATGACTTTGGTTGTTCACCTAGAAACCCTTGCATCTTCTCCTCCTCTTCGAATATGAGAACGATGTCGTCTGCTTATTCCAGACCGACAAGGGTTTCGTCATGGGCTATTTGAACATTGGGGTTTTGTGGACCTTCCAGCGTTCGTCTCATTATCTCACCGATCACGAATGGAGAGAGCAGGCAAAATTGCCGGATACCGGTTTGAGTACGGAGGCTTTTGTAAAGCCCTCTGAATATACTCCCATACGTCCTTACGAGAATACAAGCAAGATAATATGTTCATAAACTTGCAGAATGTTCTTTGATGGAAAAGCGTGTCAAGGAGAATAGACCGATCAACCAAGTCGAATACTCTTTGGAAATCCAGGGATCCTATTAGTGTGGGTCGCTTATACGTATGACGTTGTTATGGCACCTGACGGAGTGTGAAGATTTGGTCAGCACAACCCCTACAAGGCCGGAATCCCGCTTGCTGCCATCGAATCAGTGTCTCGCGAGCCACCACAAGGCGACGATGCAGAAGTGACGCCAACAGTCTCGTTACAGTCGGGGTCAAGCTGATCTCCCCTGTGGTGACAACACGCACTACGAGCTGCTTTTTTTGAAAGTCGGCATTACCGCCGACTGGACCCAGTTTTCTTGGAGGTCTTCTCTTGCTTGTTGTAGGCAAACATATCAGACAAGCACTGACTGGAGATTTCATTGCCATCTTTGAGCAATGCCAGTTGGAGGCAATCCGGACCTGAAGCTGTGTGGCATTCGAGAGAAAAAAATATAGTCATACACATTCGAGGCTGTGGGTGGTTCCACGTTCAGGGTCCTACCTCAACTGTGGGCTGCAGATGTGTGGCAGCTGGTGGCCAACATCGGCCCACCGGTCGAGGCGTTCTTCGTTATTCCGCCACTCCCTTCTGATCCATGGGACCGGTCACGCGGATCAACTTAAATTATCTTCGGGCATTACCGGATTTGTAAGCCTCTTCCATTTCCTTTGATTTCTGTGTACACTAGACTTCACGGTCGGTTCGCACACTGACTTTCACTTGATGTCTGATATTTCCACGCATCGACTGAGAGATTTCACCGAAATTTAAGCATTGTCGCCGTTTTGGGCTGATATCCAGTGCTTGAGTGAAACTGGTAGCGCCGTGCCAGAAGCAAAACTCCCGGTACTGTGCAAACAGATGGCAATCTCGTCCCAGTGTGCAGCCAAGTCTTTTGGAGGATGAATTTGGAAGACCCTGGAGGAAGATTCTGGTAAATTCTTCTAACATCCAGATCTGCCAGTTTTTCAGTTGCAAGGCGATTTTTCCACAACTTACGTGGCCCCGGAAAACAAAAGGAGAAGCAACTCTGGACGAGTGCGTCGTTAGAATTCACAAATGTGTTCCAAAACGACCGGCAGTTAGTTACCGACCCGCGCCATTGGCAACGGATTGCACTGTGATCGATTTGGGTTCGCGGAAGGCACGCCGTTGGAACACCATGTGGTTACTCGACTTCGGTTATTTCTGAAGTCAGTACTGTATAAAAACAGCGTGCGGTCGGCACATAGCTGGAGCGACTGTAGTCGGTTCGTTCCGAATCTAATCTATGTTGACCTCCTGACTGAGTCTCAAATGCACTAAGCCTGTCCACTTTTGCATTCAGATCTCCAGCGATATCCAAGCTTTTAGCTCACCACAACAGAGCATTTGAAAGTATACAAGAACTTAGAGGACTTGAAAAACTCCGTTTCTGACAGCTTCTCAGCAATCAACTGAAAACATAAACCAGGGGCTTGAGGTAAATTATAGTACTGCCTTATTAATCTCACTGCTGTTTAGTTCTTCAATTTTATGTGCATTTGAAAGATATGTTTGACCTTCGAATGCATCTAAAAGGAGTTGTCCCGAGGTTTACTTATCGCTGACTAGAGCGCTCAGTAAATATGGTCAGATGAGCCTAAATTCAACCGTTTGTTCAGGAATTTGTGCTTCGCAGAAGACCGACTGTTTTTGCTGGAACCAGAATGCCTTGCGAAATTCCCAGAGGCGTATTAAGTTTTTAGATCAAGTACAGTGACGAGGCAGTCTTCCATCGGCGGCCTCTCTGGTCAGAATTCATTTCATCGTCAACACCAACTGTAAAAACCGCATACTTGCTATACACTGCTTCCGGATGCCAAAAGTTTTGTTCACCGAATATTTGGGAACCTGGAGCAGATGGCCGCGCTTCGGTAACAATAGGGAACACATCCCGTATCTGATTTCATGAAGGCAGATCCCAAAATTCATTCAACTCGGAAGTCATTCCGCTATCCATCACTTTGATCAATACAAACTCACCTCACAGTCTTCGTGGTCCAAAAGTCATGTTGGATTGGAACAACTTTAAGGACTTCGAGTTCACCAAGTAAACAAAACCGATAACTTGTGTGCAACAATAATTTGAATCTTTCGTGCACAGTAGCACAAAACTCGATTGAGCCGGTTGTGTAAATCACTCAGTTGTGGAATAAAGGATGAGCGCCGAGCGGTTCTAATCGACGTGATTGTGTGATCACGGTGTCGATGTGTCTATATCGCCGGCAACAACCGCGTCTAATTGTCACCCACATGAACCCGGAGCAGTAAGAAATCAAGTTTGAAAGCTATAGAGACTTGCCGAAGGCCAATGTCTTCAGGGAACGGTTTGAATGATCAATAGGTTTCTTGTGTATTAGTCGTGACTGTCTGAAACATTTTGGTAGAGGACTTTACTGGTGTACAGTAATCCACAATGGAGCCTGAGTAGCTGTCGGAAGGGCTTTTTTCAGGATAACCCTTCAAAAAATCACGTTAATCTCTCCAGGTTCAAGATGTATCCAGCCGAATCTTTCAGTGTAGTCTTTTGAATGATACCAAATCACTTCAAGGCCACTCGATAGAACAAACCCTTTGCTGTCGAATCTACTGAACTTCATCTGCGAAGACCCAGTAGCTTCCACCAGAAGTGTCGTGTGAAATGGCAACGACCCACCAATTCAAATGAAGAGGCTAGCAATAAAACGGAATGGAGTGTCTATCTGATAGTGTTTTCTTGACCGACGTGAATGATCATCGGTGTAACAGCCTGTTCTTTTTGATGATGTGACTGAATTTTGGAATTTTGATGAGATTACACCCTCCAGCTTATATCGAATTTTGCTGAAAATTCGTTCGGAACAGAAGGACCAAGAGCTCAAACCACTATCCGGGAGTTTACAGGTTCGAGATCTTCTTGATTCTTCTCAGACACGCAGTGCTGATGACTTCTAATATCAATTAAACAGCCCCCATGATGCCGTTATCAAAATTTTAGCTCAGGAATTCTGAGAAGGCAAAAACGAATGACCCATGTGCAAAGTCTATCACGACGTCACAAAAGTTCGTTTAGGCATGGTTCCAAACCTTGGATTCTCTGCAAGTTACCCTGTTATCTCCACGTTGAAGCCTTGATCATAGGTGGTGACACAAACCTGCCACGGCCGACCTTTCATTTATTCGGCTTCTGATAGCCTAGTTTTGAGTACAGGTCACAGGTAGTATCCTGTGTGGAAAATGGGCGACTGCATAGTGACTATGCACATTACTTTCGCCAGATAAATTGACTGAATGTCATGGGGTGCAGTCCCTAGTCACTGAAGATAGTAAGCCTTGGATTATCTTCACACTCGGTGTAGAATCTCAAAACTTATAGGGCTGTGAACCGCTGCTAATTCAATCAGACCACAGAGGGTACCGTGCCAGATCATGTGAGTTGCTTCGCTTAATTTGACTACTCTCTTTTCTCTTTTCGCTTCTGAGGAGAGTAGCCAATACAAAATGGTAAACAGCTCATTCCATCCTACTCAGAGCTGAACAGCAAATGAATCATCAGCTCTTCGAATGGAATTATTTCAAATGAAAATCAATATTACTTGTTTTTTTAGGGGAAGCATTTTGTGAGCATCGCTTTTTTTGTTTCCTGTCGATCGAACACACGTTTTATGTATTGAGAAAACGAGATCCAATTTTGGTGCAGCAGAGAATTGAACACCTGCTTGTTTGGATGCGTCTGAGTAAGCTTTGTTTGTCATTGATGTTTTCATCACTGGCTGTGTGAAATCATTTGAACAGTATACAATATGTGTGTAAATATATGTGTAATAATGTACTAGCTGGCAAAGTATCGCAGAATAAAACAGCTGCCTGAAGACTGAATCGATCGCATTTGGGTACATTCGGTATAACCGAGGGAATCAACCACCATAATTCCTACGATTTCCGCCGTTCCTGAATGGTCCAGAATGGCAAGCCTTGCTGGCAAAGATGTACAGGTGAACCATTATGAACTATCCTGAACACTGATAGAAAACTGACTTAACGTACTCGGAAATTCTTCCTGAGTTTACCAGTTCCATGTCAGCCATTAAATTCACAAATTTCTTTTGCATCTATTGGCTGGTGCAGCTCTGTCGAAGAGCATTGCACCACCGAGGCTGATTTCACTTAAAAGTTTAAATGGAAGGATAACGAAATGCACTCACATGCAAGCAAATTTGGTTTTGGCAAAGAATCACAAGGATCCCAGGTGCAACGCTCGTTGCAAATGAGTGCAGTTCAATAAGTTCGTGCAATCTGGGTTCACACAGAACCTAAGGTTGACGGAAACTCGGGGATCGACTACCTGTTGAGCCTCCAATGAGCCCAAAAAGGGCGAAACCGAACGTGGGCTGTCGAAGAAATTTCAGCAACCTTGTGAGTAGTGTACTAAATCTTAACACCGAAAAATGCACATAGAGGCCAGTGTTGGAAACCCTCGACATAGATTTTGCAATCTGCAACATTCTTTGCATGAATGTGACCCCCATGTTTCCTTTCCGCACTTTCTAGTGACCGGTGGTTTACTTCCATACTAACAAAAAACCCTTTAAAAGCACACCAAAGTTTCGAAGATCCATGGCGGAAGCTCTCGTTTGTCAAGTTTGCGCGTTCCAGCTCCGAAACTAACTCCGCTTTCCGTGGTGTTCGACGCGGTTCTTTCTCAGCGGAGTAAGGAGCTTCGGAAATTTGTCTTGTAAGTGGAACAAATTATTGCTGAAGGGCCGAGAGCGACCCAAGCTAAAAGGAAAACCTTGATCACCACAAAAACTCCACACATGGTTCCTTCTCCATCTTTGTTGAAATAACACACGGATCAGCCCAGGGACATTTGATTCCCATAAGTTTACTCGTAAGACGCCTTGTTCAACTTATGCACCATTTCGGTGCCTAACTGCCATTCCACTGGAAGGAATCACGGGGGATGGGAAACTACTAGGTTGCCCAAGCCTAGACAGAGGAAGCCGAAATGTAGAAGTCGGATTCGATGCACTAACCTTCCAGTCAGTAAATTTACGCTCTAACCCTTGAGCCATAGCGCTGTAGGACCTGGAGCGTGGATATCCTTAAGTTATACTGACCGTATTGCCTTTTTTCGCTTCGATTCAGAAATAAATCTACAAGGCATTTAGAACGATCAAGCATAGGAACGGCTTTTTTAAAAACCCTGGATTAGAAAATTCGCCGAGTAACTTCCCGTGAAAATTGATCGGACTTATAATCGCTATGCGTAGATCTCTGGGAATTAGGTAAACTCACACGAAAGTTCGCAATAAGTACACTGTAGTAGTACAAGAGTTAAACCACGTTCATCCCGGTGACTTGGCTAGCTGATGATCCACCTGGAAGTTCGTGAAAAATTTATCTGGGAAGAATAACAGCTAGAACGATTTTAGCTCAGAGGTTCGATTTGTCTCTGCATATCGCGCTACATTTTGCATGAATATCACCCAACTCCGTTTGCTCCAGTGCACTCAAACGCCATGTTTTTGAACTTTTTTCATACAGTTGATCAACGTATGCACTTTACCGCGCACACAAGTTCCTGAATCCAAGAAATTTTGGGCTTAATATATCTTAACGATTTTGTTCA
Organism: Opisthorchis viverrini; assembly: GCF_000715545.1. Classification (NCBI taxonomy): domain Eukaryota; kingdom Metazoa; phylum Platyhelminthes; class Trematoda; order Opisthorchiida; family Opisthorchiidae; genus Opisthorchis; species Opisthorchis viverrini. Next base: position 343,141 of record NW_008751991.1, on the reverse strand, counting down.
TCGGTAAAACATTTTTCTTCGCAAATTATAGTTAAGGTATCATTAATTCCAGGTTTTTGTAATATAAAGAAAAAAGTGGCCGAACGGCTCCAAACGTCGTACTTATTTGCATCACAGGGTACTTTTTTGCAAGAGGAATCCTCGCATCAGAGGTATTATGTGATAATTTTTTTGGACAGAATGTTCTGCAAGGGAAAATTCATCTTTCCACGTTAAGTACCACAGAATAACGAACTCTCTAACCGACACACGAAGGTTCGACCGATCGTACTAGAGAAGGCGCGATTCGAAGGAGCTATCGAGAAACGTGGGCAATATCTGTACAAATTGGGAGATCAGCTTGCAAGATGTGCTTGTCAGTAAACCCGGAGTCACGTCAAAACTCAGGTTTTTTGTTGGCAACAATGAAATTAATTTTCACTAGTCCCAAACAAATGTAAAACATCAGATGAGCAGTAGATTTTCTGTTCCGTCACGTGTGTCTCATCGATTTGGTTTGTGTTTTACTTGCTTCCCCTCTCGCTCTCGCTCTCTCACTCGGAGTCATTCCAGATTTCGTGGTTTGCACTAACAACTCCATTCAACCATACGATCAGAATGAGTTGCTTGAATGGAAAGTTGTTTACGCGACACACACAAAAAAACTTATGCAATGGCATGTAGTCTAGCATCTTGATATTTACATTTTACCAAGTCAACGAGGAGGTCCTGCACACCCCTGTATGTAGTCTAACACCTTGATATTTTCATTTTAGCAAGCCAACGAGGAGGTCTTGCACACCCCTGTCAACCGATGCACAATGTCAGCCTTTCATACAAATTTTTCTATGGGTTTCTTTACAGACAGACGTCGAATACTGTTAAATTTAACATAGATGGACTTGCATACATCGTATAGTGTAAGACAAGCTTTTATAGTACCGGTATGTGAACGTTAATTTTGGCTTCTCGCGGCTGTGAACAACAGGGCGCCAGCTTGAGTAAGTCATTCTGTATTCAGCTGAATCCAGGCTAAATGAAAGCCACACCTTTGTCTTCATAAAAACTCTCATACAAATGAAACGTTGCTCCTCCAACCAATCGTCGACTTCTAGGTGCCTTTTCATCATAGCGGCAAATAAGAGTGAGGAAGCTTCGCCTCTCTTCTACAACACATCGTTTTGGGGAGTGGAATCTGGGGGTTATTTTCAAAGGGAAACTGCTGCTTGGCAACGTCGTCCATCGTAGCTTTACTCATGCGTTTGGTTGGCCTGAAACCCATCAAGACACAAAAAACGGATGATGGTAGAATTGGACTGCAACTCTGATTGCATTTGGACGGACAGAGGTCTTTTCATCATTTCTGACTGTTTGTCGATCATGTTTCTTCATCCTCAACCTTGTCTTATCATGTTCGCATTCGCATACCTATTTGGTTTTCACGAAAACTCACTTAGTGGGACCCATCTGAATCTCTCGTTTATGGTGTTATCAAGCAACTGATCGTGCTGCGTCACTGTGCCTCATGTTTCAGTTAGTACGATATTCGAGACAAGATTCGTCAAGAATACGTATAAAGTTGTCATGAACATCTCATGAACTGGAAGATGAGGTGACCAGGCGCAGCAACTTTGGACGATTCGCCTCGAATTCAGAGTGGTCACCACCTTAGCATCACGTTTTCCCGCAATAAATATATTTGGCGCCTTGGGTACAACTTCCTGGTTCAGCAAAAAACCAGTTTTTGAAGACTAGAGAAGCAAAACTGCCTGGTGCTCCTCCCAAAAAAGATGTGGAAATCGATATTGGGCTGTTGAACGGCTTTCAGCATATTTAAAATTAAAGGGGCATCCCCATTCCCTGCCCAGTTAGAAAGCACTGGCGTTCCATGTAATCAACAGTCAGTAGTTATCCATGCATTTTATCGTGATGACAAGCTGCGTTGATTTTTTCGTCACCCTTCTGCAATCATTTTCATGAGGAACCTGTGAGCACCTCCTTCAGTTGAACCCTCCTTGCCAAAGCGAGATTCCAAAAGGAGACAATACATTTTCGTTGCGGATTGGCACATCAGAGTAGTTTCAATTTCAAACATGTGACAACACCTTTCAGTTTTAGCGAATATATTCAACTCTCCAAATCCATTGTCAACTTTTCTGCCATTTATTTCTAATTAGGGTCAGGCAAGACTTTAGAATTCGGGTAAGGGAATATAGTCATAAAGCAATCCAAACAATCGAGTAATCAGCACATGGGGTTCGATCTCTGCATGCACGTTTGATGACATTGTAAACCAGTAGTTTTATTTGGATAACAGTAAGCACAATATATTTATCTATTACAGACGCCTTGCCTTCGATCTTGTTCTATTGGTGTAGGCACCTCTAGACGCAGGTTAAATCGAGCTTTGCACAACATAGTTTTATGCAAGAACAACACTCTTGTATTGGTCGAAAGCGACTGCCTCACTTTGGTATTTTGTCCGCAGCTATACCCCAAACGATCTCACAAACAATCCGTTTTTTTTTGAGGGGGGCGGGGTATGACGTACTGTGTAGATAGTAGTACAGCCAAGTATCTTACAGCAGTCAAGGGTAGGGTAGAACATAAGGTTGATGAAAACTCGGGGACTTGATGAGCCCCAAGAAGGGCGAAACCGGCAGTGGGCTGTCGAAGAGTTTTCAGCAACCTTGTGAGTAGTTTTCTTCATGCGTTATCCATGGTTTTGATGCGCTTGCCCGTGTAATCTTGACTGATATTTTCAGGTACTTTTATGCTACAAAAACCCTCCAGTAGTAAAATATTTATTCTACAAAACATGCTTCATCTTGGATAGTTAAGCACGCTTCGAGGTACGCAGTGTGCCTGAGAAGAGCGAAAACCTAACGTGTGATATCACACAGTCCGAAGTGAGTATATGACGTGGGCTAGCTGGGACTGAATATTGCAAATAAAAGCTTGGAGCTTATGTCACTTCAGTGGGTGATGTAATCCTCAAATAGCCGAGTAAACCGATGAGTAACCTACGTTGAGAAGGAGGCCGCTCTTGTGATAATTTCCCCCTGACAGTGGGAAAACTGTAAATTGAGCATCGTATAAGATGCCTAACAATATGAGATATACCAAAGCTAACGGACCAGAGAATTCAATGTGTGCAAATTCGCGTGAACACATCACATGCGGGGCATTTTACAGGCAAGAGGAGGTTTTGAAATTCGTCTGTCCGTTGCATGCTTGGGAGACGATTCGGTTGCAGTCAATTAGCCAGTTTGTCCCACCAAATGCTGGCGGGAGTTTGAAATTTAAAAAAGTTATGAACTATGGTTCATTACTATGATTTGCTATGGTTTAATGTGAAACAAATTTATCTTTAAAAAAACCAAGAAAGCAGTTTGCTGATTCAAACCAACCTGAAGTGAGTAGCGTCAGAAACACCAAACCGAGTCCCATAATCCAACGTTCCCAAGTTGAACCATGACACCGCAGATTCATGTCGCGATTGTCTCTGCAACAATCGCGATGATGACAGCTTTCCTCCCTGTGCTCAGGCGTACGCAACAGGAGCGTTAACGTAGACAGCAAAACAAGCTCAGTCAAAAAAAGAGGTCATTACCTTGTTGATAAACCCAGTGTTTACGTGCATTGGCTCGACTGTTAGTCACCCGCTCATGTGTGTACGGTGACCCAACACGCTCCGCGCGTTTCACGCGCGTGCGTCTGCGCTTCTTCTGTCTGTGTTCACGTGACCTTCGTTCAGGATCTCATGAGCGATTTGGGTAGTGAGACAATGACAACAATAGATGAAACAGAACCCACATTTTCTCTACACAAATTGAATCCCAAAATGCGTTGGAAATCGTGAGAAAATTGGTGTTAGCTTTTCATAACTAACTAACTAGCTATTTTGAAAGCTAAGAAACTGAGACCACACCGATCGTTTGGAGAGAACCCTTTATTACATATGGAAAAACTTGAACCAGAACGCATGCATTCCTCCTTCAGTGCTGGTATAATTATCTTGAAGAGTTTGGATCAAAATTAGGGAAACACCAGAATCATACTAGATGTTTGCAGCATCGTAAATTTGCCGTCATTCAGGGATTTCATCTTTGTACGTCCGATATGCTCTGGACGCAGCTGACGCATCTGTTCCAACCACGACATGGTCAAGTATATGGACCACTCGATTAATGCCTTCAACAGCGGAAATCTGGTTCGAAGCTTTCCCCCTTTGATGTGGACTCGAGACAGGTGTTCTGTTTAAACGCAAAATGTTCCCCAGGTCGCTACATCTTCCATATTTTAGTGAACATCACAGGCAGCCGATCACTAGCGATAACCGAGAGTGTCATGTGGATCAGTCATTCGACTGGGTGAGTTGAGATACTACTGAGGAAACTTGAAAGGCCGCATCAGTTCCCACAGTCAACTCTGAATGGAGCTTCGAATCGAGAGAATAACAAGTTGGATTTATGAGCCATTTGGTTTGATCAGATGCTGACCAAAAAGGCGTGAGCCTGAAAAACAAGGTCAGTATGTTCACGAGAGTACTACAGTACCGTAAGCACATGTTAAAATACCACTTCGTTTGTTCATTTTCTACCTCAGACTATCCATCATCGGTGATTTTAAGTTCAATTGTTCACAGCACAAGTTCGAGGGACTTGGGGTATGGGAAGACAAACGAACTTTTCGTGTTTATGATCACCGCACAACTGTTTAACCCTTTCGCTCAAAAGCCAATCAGGGATCACCGGGGAGCATTTATACCCAGTTCCTTTTTCAGTGCAATTTTTCAGGGTACAAACTAAAGTGCCGTGTTTCCAGCTTCGTTCACCGAGGATAGAGAGAATAGTGGAATGACGGCCACGCCGTGGAGGCTACGCATTGGCAGCAAACAAATCTTCTTGTCCAGTTTGGCAGGATGTGAGAGCTATGCGATGGGAAAAATTAGATGTGATGCAGGGCCACCACTGGCTTCGTGACACAGAAAAAATATGCATATAAAACGAAGCTTCTTGCTTCTTACTCGCACACCAACTGGCATTTCAGCTGCTAGGCTCGAAACTTCAGTTGTCCTCGTGGAAAACTTCCCACCTAAATAGTCGTTTTTATATTTTCCAGATTTATTCTTTGCTTGTCTTGATTTCCTCTTCATGTTCGAACGTTTGCTTGATCCATTGATGAGACTCATCGGAAAATTCATTAGGGTTCAAGAACTAAGAGACTCGTCACTAACCGTAATTGTTACTTCGGTCTACCATCAGTCATAGTTAGCTACGAATAACTGTATGAAGCATACGAAGGGACTAGCCAAGGACATTCCATCATGTTTGCATGGCCGCAAGTGTGTGCACACAGGACCTACTCTGAGGATAGTGCAAGACTCCTTCCTCCAGACAAAACCTAAAGCGAAAACCATCATTCTTGACTTTAAGTCCCATCAATGAGGTTGCTGAGAACACCGTAGCCTCGCTACACTGTTCAGCTTGAAGGATATCCTGCTGTAGCTCGCTTGCCGTGTCATGATACTGACGGAAACGAATGACACGCAAACGTTTTCTTCATGACAGCTCAGATACCCTTCTGTTTATGCCACCTCTTGAAGACTCATTGCAGAGTCATCCTCCTCAAAACCTACCAATTTCACTCATCTGTGGGGATTCGATCGTATTTAGCTACTCGTTTATGTGTTCATTCCACTGATGAGGCGAGGTGGCCCAAGTTGTTAAAGCGCGAATTTACTGACCGGACTGTCCGTGGTTCGAACCTGACCGTTAACCTGTCTAGGCTTGAGAAACCTGGCAGTATCCAAGCCCCCGGGCAACCTTCGGGTGGCATGGCAGTTAGGCACCGGAAGGTTGCTACAGCTGGACGATTTTTTTCATTCCACTAAAGAATTGTTCAAAGAATGCAAAATGCATTTAGGTTGTTGTGTAAAGCTCACCACATACTTCGCACTTGTCTGATGTTTACCTTCAACCAGGTGTTAACTCACGGTCTTTGCGAACCATGTCTCAGAGTTAGTTTGTTTTTTCGGTTCAAGAGTTCCGGTCTCGTTGTGAATGCTGATTGATACGGGTCCGCTTACCGAAGTACACTAGTTTGTACATCGGTTTGATTAATTTCACATGAGACCGAACTGAATTTCTTGTTTACGATATTATCCAGGCCGCCAGTATGATATGACCAGCCAGTATGTTAATACACAGTATGGAGGTAACAAGCCGCCCACAAGGTAGTCTTCAATAAACTTATGAGTATTGTGCCCTATCGTTTTTGCTGGTCTTAGTAGGCATTCTTCTATGACGCCGCACGCAATGCTTGTGAAATATCCGTTATGTTGCACGCATCGACCCAGTCGAGTTGTCTCTTGATTTGGTATCCAAAAGTTAGTGCGAAATTCAATCGTTTCTCCGGCTGGAGCTTGCACGATCTTTCTGTTCACTCCAAAGGTATCGATCTCATCATGTTGGTTTCATTCAGATAAAAAACTTCCATCCTACTGGCACACGGGCAGTTTCTGTTCGACCGGGTACCCAAAAAGAACTATTATAGATTCATTCCAGTGCAGCAAACTACACGCTCTATTACGATTCGTCGAATCAAACTTGCACGTCGTGCATTCCACGATGCTACTTGTTTAGTCGAATATCATGAAAGGGTCACTTCTGTTCACTGGGATACACTTAAAAGAATCACTCTATGCAAAGCAGTTATCACCCGTTTTGAATTAGTTTCCTTCTCGCCCATCCAGGTGCAATCGTTTCAACCCACGAAATCGCTTCTTTTCGCAAACGTGGGCACAAAAATTTGGTGTACAACGATGACTTACGAGGATAACATGTAAGACCCCAAGACGGCAAACCGAATTCTCTGGTTTAGGCGATTAACATCCTTGCCACCGTCGTAGATTCTACGACATGATCACGTCAACTTGCCTCACTGGCCCGCTCACCGTTCCAAGAGGAACGACCGGTTTAAACAACCGTCTCTACACTTTGCTCCGTGTAATACGAAAAGCAGACGTGTCTCTACATTTAAGACCTCTTTCATCGTGTTACTGCAGTCAAGTTGGGGGACAGTTTCAAGTTCTTTGTGGGCTATTATTGTGGTGCAAACCTACGATGTCAGTAGTGTGACCCGAAGATGAAGAAAAAAAAGTTAATGTTGTAAAACTTTTCATCGTGTTACTGCAGTCAAGTGGGGGGACAGTTTCAAGTTCTTTGTGGGCTATTATTGTGGTGCAAACCTACGATGTCAGTAGTGTGACCCGAAGATGAAGAAAAAAAAGTTAATGATTGTAAAACTGCTTCACCGGCTGTGTGTATCCTGTCGAATTCGGCGCTCAGTATCCGCACAATGGAATTGAATTTTCAAAAGCCATGACGTGTCCCTGATAGACCAGCGCAATCAGACAACTGAGTTCAGAGTACTAGTCTAAACTCCTTGGCCCCATCCCGGGGTCCCCGATGCTTGGAAATTATTCCACCAGACTTTTCTGTCAGAGGCACGATTGCTTCAGTGGACAATGAGATTTGGTTACCTGAGAAAAATGTGATTAGGATGGTTTTTGGTTCGGGCACATAAACACAACAAAATGCCACATATTGACATAAAAAGTTTTATTCTACTCGCAAACGTTTTGCAGCTGAGAGAATGTGCGTTTAGTGGGCCCCGCCAAATTTGAACCTGTAATCTTCGCGACAGTGTTTGAACACTTAGCCGTTCGGCCTCGAGCGGCTGAACTGTAATGTGATTATCACTCACTTAGGCAGGGTGTAGTACCTACCATCTTCCAATCAAATCAAACACATTGCGTGATTACATATTGACTGGCTCATCGATCGAAGACCTCTGAGACGAAAGTTTCATTCACTCAGCTTGTGTTAAAACGAAACCTTAAATCGAAATTACCAATTTTCGTCATACTACGACGAAAAAAAGTGAGGAGGTCGCATCGGGGCTATCTGCATACACTATCTGCCCGAAGAGGGGCTGGTTTGGGGCTGCTAATTACTTGTTTGTCAGGTACTGATCTCAACTTTCTCGGTTATAATACCCGAAAAAAAGAACATGTGTGGCCCGTGCTCATACATTCACGTGCGGATGAAAATATTGGAGGCGCACTGGTACTAAAAGAGCTAACCTCCATGTGGCATTCTCAAGACGTAGCAAAATAATTTAGTGTAAAAATTCGCTAGGAGAATGGGCGTTCCAGGACTGAATATGATCTGTGTGTAAGCAGAACTATCCTGATTTGGAAGCTCAACGCTTTTTCCTCGTATCCGGGGTCATCTAACTTAGCAGCGAATTCAGTTCTCATCCGGGTACGCAACGGATGTCAATTGCACAATTTTTGATTCCTCAGTCTTAAAGGTTCAAATGAAGTCACTCAAGTGTTCTGACGTCGGAGGAGGGACCGCTGAGCAAGCCGGAACAGTGTAGCGTCACCGAATTGTCGGAAAGTAATGTTTGGCTAAAAGGATAGCTAAAACACAGCCAGTCGCTTTCACTTGTTACCTTAGACTAGAAGGGGCGAGACTAGAGGGCTGCAAGTGACGGATTTCATGAGCTTCGGAAAAATATCACCCACAGTATAGCGAGCATAATTTCCTCTTGTTACTAAAAGCCGTGGAAGTTAAGGCTCTTAAATTAGTCATTGCCTTAAAGGTCACTTGGTGAATCCTGCTCGGCAATTTCACTAAGACGAACTGCCTGTGCATCAGAACAGAATGGTGAGTTCTACCTGGAAGCAACTTTCCGCAACACAGAACTGTGTTGTCCTGATTAAGAGTGCTTCAAACGCGCGTGGCAACACGTATACTTATAACCTTTCAATATGTAAGCTCTTGTGGTACTTTCGCTGTCCTCAAATATCGCAAGTGTTGTAAACAGACTGTCTGCCTGATTTCAATGAACTTTGCAACCAACAATCATGAGCTAGCTAAAAATCGATCGAAAGAACTTTCACATTAGTATTCATGTGTAATCGTCTGAAGAACGAAATACGCTTTTTATATGCACTTGCGTGCACATCCAAAGATTGACGACGCTTACAAGACGTACTGGGGGGTGCCCATCGTATCAGCGAAGCCGTTCGTTTATGGTGAACCAAAAGAAAGCGGGTCATAGTTTAGAAAAACTTTATCACAGCCACAGGGAATGACAAGTGTTTTAGGTAGAACAGCAACAATGGTTAGGTTTAAAACGTCGCACGTTTTTTGATGTTCCAAGAATGGAAACTCCTATCAGTTCTGCTTCGGTGACTGTGTTACAACCCCCATTTCTCTTCTTGTATCATTATTCTTTTATTGTCTTGCCAAGTTTTGACGCACCAATTACTCATGACCTATTTTGGTCCAACCCGTGGAATCGCTAGTCCCTGGTGGAACTGAAAAATCGATGCGCGGCCATCTTGTTTGATCGTTGGAAAAATGCAATCCTGATGGGACGTCTGATGCCAGGCGCCCGACACACGGCGTGGATGTGACTCGCTCGGCAAATGCAGGCTAAAGCCAACTTCAAACCAAAAGTTTGCTCGTAATCCTTACAAAGTTTTCAGTCAATATTCTCTCCATTATTTTAGCATTCGTACGCGATATGGATCCCCCCCAAAAAACTCAACTGTTGTGAAAAGCTTGGTGTTGTGGCGTTCGGTGTCATGCAGCATCATAAATAGCCATCCTCACGACCGTGAGGAATATCGCTTGCGGATCTTTTGTTCATTACTCAATTACCTAACGTCACTGTTGCTTTTTAATACTCGCGCTGTGGTACACACGTTTCAACTTTGCAGCGAACAATGTACCTGAGAGTTACTTGTGATTTGTACATGAAACCTTTCGTTAGTTGTGTTTTTTTTCAGTTTCTCCGCCGCGCAATATCCTACAAACGACTTCAGTTGAATGTCTCTACTCTGACGATCAAAAGGATAGGTGCAGAGAAATGGTTCCTAGAACGTGGTGTCGGCGAGTCAATCTTACGGGCCCACTACTCAATCTTATCCGAACAACGTCTGGGAAACTAAGGTTCTCGATATTTGTAATCTCTTTTGGACCGTTGATGCAATATTTCCCAATTATGCGGGCGTTCAGTCTAAGTTGAGCTTTTCCTCAGTCAAGTTATTTTCAGTCATTGTCATATATTGCTGGCAAACCCCTGTGTTCGACGATGAAATTGTCAATATCCAACAAACAATATTCAGAATTGAGCAAATGAAACAAGTGTATGAACTGTTGCCATTTTCATCTGCGGATTTCGAGTTTTTTGAGTGCAAGGAAACGACAGATCGACCCAGTTGTACTACGTTCGAACATTTATTAACGGGAAATGGGTATTGATTGAAAAAAGGATACATCCTCTATTTGAAGTAACGTGATGTTCTCGCGGTTCGTGAAAATGATTTGGCAGGTCTCGGCCTTTCTTAGTTTTATCAAACTGGTGACAGTTTCCGTCAGCCTTACGTTCTACGCGAACACAAACTGCGATAGTACCTTTATTTTGTTTCATTGGTTTGAGCTGAATTCCAGATAAATCTCTCGTGAATGGTATACTCCATCTGAATGTGCTGCACAAAGGTAGCCTCTAGTCTCAGTTGGTATATCATAGTTGACTTTTGTTGAAATCCCCTCGACATTATTTGCTTTGTCCGCTACACAAAGGCAGGTTGGTTTAAATGTCCAGTATCTGAAAAAAAACATGATATGTTCCGCAGCACGGCGGGACAAACGAAACGGAGACTTACGAATACATGCTTTGCGAATACACAGTGCAAAACTTTGGTTCGTGTAAAAAGTGCTCCAATCCGCAACCAAAACAGACAGTCGAAAGGAACTCTCCCCGGTTTGATGGACGACAGTACTGCCGACTTACTCTGTGTGATCAGGTACGGACCCTAGGTGGGTCAGGAAATGAGCCAGTTCACGTTCTGTCTTTCGTTCTTGTGGGTTGAATCTGAAATCAGACAACACGGATAATTTGTTGTTGCCTATAAATACACAGCACAATATTGTAAATTGCATGGCGTTCCCTTTGTCATTTGATTTCGGTGAGGAACCTGTGCACTCGAGCAGGTTGTCATCCAGAAGGCGTACATTCCCTCACTCAAAGATGGCCCTGTGTTTGAGCACCATCTGGCCATATCAATCATCCAATGAGGAATCATACTTGTTTCTGCCCTGATCAAACAAGGGATGTCTTTTGAAAGCCGACTGAGTCGCGACATGACCACATCTACGTACCGAATCTGATGATCTTGATGAACTTGATGATCACTCATGAACTACACTCACTTGCGGACAGATTCATATTCAGCGGGAAAATCAGATGAACCTCAATTAAACCCCTAATTTAGGATAAGATTTAGTTGAATTTAATGCACAAAGATCATCCGGGACTTCATTTGGCAGGTATTCAAGATACTGCAGTGTATTTTTCGAAGGAAGGTCACTCTCTCATCATCAGGCATTGAGAGGTTACATTTTGAGGTAGTTTTATTGATTTTGAAAGAAAATACCTTGTTCTTCAACCAAAGTCCAGCAAGATCGATTCAACTGCTCGTTGTAGAATCAAGACATCGCTTGCAATACTGGGAAAAAGTTCTTTTCAAATAAGGGCTGTTAGGACTCTCACCTATCTTTAAACGTGAGACGCATTGTTGTCTCTGGACTTGGTTGGATGTATTGTCCCAAAAAATACAGCTGTCAGTTCGTAGGTAATTTGGAAGGAGAACGGGTCGCGTCAGGATGTCTAAAAACAGTCGTACCTCATTTGTTTTCGATTATCTCCGTCAACATGAGCTGAAGAGATCAAGGAACCTCTCCGGTCCGGCTATCAATAGGAGTTTAGGCGAACTTTTCTCGATCAGGAAACCTAAACTATGTTGTTGGAAACGTGCCCTGGGAACGGAAGTGTACTTTGTTATGACTGTGTAAGAATTAGACAGGATCTTGGTAGATCCTGAGTGTGAACCATACTGCTCGGGGAAAAACACAACAAGCAATCAAATTGAAAAGGACCCATTCTTCTCGTCGCAGCTTCAAACAAACGGAGAGCAACGTGCAGTAATTTAGTAGAATCGGACTTTTGAGTTACCAGCATACAAAACTGCTCACCCGGTAAGAGCAAACGACCGAAAGTTGCGTAAGTTTATTCTATATTACACCTGGAATTCGCCCAATGTCAAATACCACCTCCAAGATGAGTTAGTGAGCCTTCCTCGGAAACATTTGTGTGATACCATACCAGGGGAAGTGTACTACACTGAAACATGAAGAAGTTAGATCATAACGCTGACTCCTTTGCAATAAGCAAGTAAATTGCGTCAACATCCATATTTTGGTCTGGCTACTCGCAACGGGTACTTCATATTTTTGCGTATGCTGACTTAAAAACGCGGGAACTCAAGCTACCACCTCCAAGATGAGTTAGTGAGCCTTCCTCGGAAACATTTGTGTGATACCATACCAGGGGAGGTGTACTACACTGAAACATGAAGAAGTTAGAGCAATAAGCAAGTAAATTGCGTCAACATCCATATTTTGGTCTGGCTACTCGCAACGGGTACTTCATATTTTTGCGTATGCTGACTTAAAAACGCGGGAAACTCAAGCAGTAAACTCACAGGTGGCTGCGGGAAAGATTACGCAAGATACACTGGCGACGATCGGGTCCGACCATCTTGAGGCTCGTGCTTCCGAAGGTTGTACACTTATGGACGGTTTTGGTTTTGCCCGACCTCGCTTGAATTCTAGACTCAATGCTTGTTGCACCTGAACACTTTTCAAGCTGGTTCCAATAGCAGTTATCCGGACCGCTCTGTCCAGCGTCAGATTTCTCCGAAATCTGAAACCAAGTCCTTCAAAGAACTATTTGAGCGTGAAAGTCAGATTACGCACACTTACTGCGTGAAATGTGTTTGGTTCGGACCCTACCCTGACATCTCGACCAGTCGTATCCAGGATTGAGTAGCCTGCAAGTGTTTCACCTCGCGTACTTTCATCGTTTAGCATAGTGGTGACGAGCCGAAATGGTTTTTCAGCTGAACAATGCTCATTTATACTATTATTTAGCAGTATTATATTATTGGAAACAGCAACTGGTTCAAAAAATCTTCATTTTGGCTTTCATATCATACTGGATTACAGACGTACAACGTGGCGAGCTGACCTTCGCGCACAGTCTTTTGTTGCCATTTAATGTGTCTGAAAATGGGGACAACCCCCAGTTTTTCATCCTGTTATCAATGGCGTGTTTCCGTACACCGAATTAAATTTACTCAGTGTTGCAAGAATGTCATTCCAATAGAGAAACGAACAAAAAAGAACTTGTTTCCATCAGATATTACATCATGAAACCTATTCCTTTGGTCATCACGTTCCAATGGGGCAGTGGCGGATCGTAACAGGCTCACTGAGACCGGACTTGCTCATCAAACATAGTTATTTGCTGAAAGCACTCCACTACAACAACTGTTTCTCAGTTCACTGAGTACTTAGCACTTGAACTATGTTAGAATCTTAACCAATGCGCTCTGCTTGATGTGTTTTCACTGTGAAATAACTTTTTGTGACCTTATAAGCTGCCAGATGAGTTTGCTTAGAAATCAACTACTCAGCAGTCTGAAGAAGCGTACAAACACTGTGACTATCCAATGTGTGTATGTTAGTGCATGGCGTTTTTGAGCAAATGCCACACCGCAAAAATCCATACTTCAACACGATGTGATATAAAATCGATGAGTTTTGAACGGTAAGGTCAACACTAATAGGTCATGTACCAGCTATCGGATAATCACCGAGTGTCTACTCAGCACTGAGTACACCACTACACGTAGCGCATGCAACCACTTTGGAGAAACCGGCTTAGAAAGACCTGCCAATGACCGGGGTGTTAGGATTTTGTTTTACTGAAACATAGTTGTGACTGTTTTATGTCTGAATCTTTATGGGAAAAAGTTCTGTTCAGATTAAAAACCCGTAAAACCCGTAAAACCCATAAATACGTTCCGCTCTAGCAAAGTATCACGTTTTCGAAGGACATGTCAGGGTTGTATAGTTTGCGGATCAATTCTAGAAACGAATGCTTCCCCTAGGATACCCAAGCTAAAATATTGCGAAACGTCCTGGTAGATACAATGAACACACTGCCCCCCCCCCCTTGGAATTTACGGCTATATCACACTATAACCACATGCTCTTCAATTTTTTTCAGATTAATTTTCAATTTCAATGCTCAAACGCAAAAGTTCAGTCGGTTTCGGATAAGTTTCAAATGGACTGATTTCGTTAGGAAAACCATTGAGTGGAACCTGCGAGTAGTTGGAGTTAGTGGAGAGATTGGTTCATTTGTTCTCTCGTCTACAGTGTCTAAACGGAACAGACTAGTCATCAAATAACTAACTAACCCCCCAGACATCCGAAAACCGATTTTGCCCTTCTGAGTATTCGATAGATAGGCGCAAACCTCAGTTTCAAACTGGATAAATCTCGGCAAATACACTCGTTTGCATATCAACTGGATTTTCACTGCACACTCAACTGAATATCTCGTTTGTGATAAACTTAAACAGAATGTGCTGTACACTGCCGTATCATGTTTCATTTGGTGGGATAATCGAGATATCGCAGTGTATTTTGATGATGAATGAAACTACCGCACTGCCGTATCGTGTTTCATTTGGTGGGGACGAAACCGCTTCCCAGCTAGACCTCTCCTTTAACTTAAATCTGGAGTTACTATACTCGCCATAGGTGGTCCCATATTTCAGTTAGTGCATTCCTGGTTGCTCGAATGGAGCACGTTACTCATCAGGTTGCAGATCACCTTCTCAGGACGTAACAGGCAGACACAGTCCCTGGGCATCAACGATCCTGAGCTGCACAAAGTTCGTGGACTACACACATTTGTCCAATAAATCGCATTTTTATGCAAGACTCAATTTGAGTATTGCGTCCTCCTGGCGACTTGACAAGTCGGTGCAACTCTCAGTTTCTCTCAAGCTTGTGTTCTACTTTAGCCCGAAATGGACAAAATTATTCTTTAACAGAATGTGCTGTACACTGCCGTATCGTGTTTCATTTGGTGGGGACGAAACCGCTTCCCAGCTAGACCTCTCCTTTAACTTAAATCTGGAGTTACTATACTCGCCATAGGTGGTCCCATATTTCAGTTAGTGCATTCCTGGTTGCTCGAATGGAGCACGTTACTCATCAGGTTGCAGATCACCTTCTCAGGACGTAACAGGCAGACACAGTCCCTGGGCATCAACGATCCTGAGCTGCACAAAGTTCGTGGACTACACACATTTGTCCAATAAATCGCATTTTTATGCAAGACTCAATTTGAGTCTCCCGTGAAACGTCATTTAGTTAGCAACTGAATGTAGTCCTCAAAGTTGTGTACCACATCGTTCAGCTGTAACATTCTTTCAGTGCCCAACTCTCACGCCACCCGAAGGTTACACGAGGGCTGAGATACTGACAGGTTGCCCAAGCCTAGACAGGGGAAGCCGATAGGCAGAGGGCGGTTTCTAACCATTGACCTTCCAGTCAATAAATGCGTGCTCTAACCACTTGGGCGATCTAAGTCCCATTTACCTACATACCACATATCAAAATAGTGAGAAGCCTAGTTGAACCCCTACTCTAGTTCTTTAAAACACCGTTGCTGGAACGCAAGCTCACTGCATTTTCCACTGTGAGGCAACGACGGTTTTCGGGTGAAGTGGTGCCGTGCATCCATGAGAAGCCCACCTAACAGTATAAATATACAATTTGGTTAGGGAAACTATGAAAAAATAGACAAATTATGTGGATCCATGTGCATATGATTGTTGTGAACCAAGTCTTTGCTAGGCTGCGCACCTCCTGGATGTTTCCAACCTCCGCTAGTGCATCATTTGAGTGCGGTGAAATCCACCAGAGTTGTTCAGCTTTACATATTTAAATGTACAGTTGTGTACCGTGACAAAGACATATGTAGTCCACCGAAGCTTCTCTCAAGAGCCATAACACTTTCAAGTCAACTTCCACGAACAACCTAACTTTCGGAATAGTTCTACCCTCAACAGAATAAAACCGTGTTAGTTTCACTAGGTCATTTTTTCAAACCGTAATTTGGGGTTCCAGGTCCGAGGTTCCCTTACTTTCAAGTGGCTCCTGTAATATTTGAACTGGTAGCGACCATTATCGCAATATATTTGTCTAACGCTTTGGAAGACATAGTTAGTGTGTTTTCGACACCGTTGCCGCTAAGACCGCTAAGATAAAGTGACCAAAAACGACGTTGCTCCCACGGTAACTCACCCTTGGTTGAGGCAGTTAAAGCCCTCCTCTGAAGGTCTGGTCTTCATTCTGGGCTAGGACTGGGAGAGCTCGCGTCATAGCTGGGGATTTGTACGCTCTTTCTCAGGTCGCGTGTAGCCGTTGATCGTACCCGCTTCCGTACATAAGAAACCTAAGCAATGGGTAGTTTTCGATCGTAGAAAAGCAATCCCTTTCTCGTTGGACAACCGTACAGACGCACGTTATATCCTAGAATTTGTTTCGACCTGAACCTCTCAGAAGATTTTCTTAAAGTTGTGTCTCCGTTCTTCTGCGATGTGAATGCTGAATTATACATCTGTTTGTCCCTTTTCAATTCGGCCTCCAGTAGATATACTGTGCGATATCCTGGGTACCAAAATTTAAACAACGGTATTCGGAATGCAGATATAGGTATCAGTATTGGCACAATAACTATTTCTGCCAAACAGGGTTTCTAATATAAGTCTATTCTCAGAAGCTCATAAGGCTGTTGGAAACACTTCAGTTATTTTCTGTTTGCTTTGCGGCTAAAAAATAGTCATCCTCTTTTGAAAAGCTGAAAAACTGAAGACAACGGAATACAGTAGAACAGCCAATAGAGTGCACTAATTTTACTAGGACTTGCCTTGTCCACGAAAATGGTGACTCTGTCTCCTTATTTGCCGTTTCTGACGCAAGCCCGGAGACTTCTCAACCAGTTCAGCAATTATTTCTCGTAATTTGCCAAGTATAGCCAGTCCTTGGATCATAGTAGCGGGAAAAACGAGGAGAAAGTGCTATTTGACCGGACTGATCATTGACCGGAACGGGTTCACTGTAACACAGTGTAATTCTTAACTGGCAAACAAAATTGCATACTTTCATAAAGGAAACTACTCACAAGGTTGCTGAAAACTCTTCGAGGTTACCGATATGGGACTTTGAATCTCGCGCAGGTATGACGACCCCGAAAGTGCACCTGGTCAACCGATGCGATATAAACATTGATTCTTCCTGTGAATCAAGGTTGATCAGCTGCCATATTTCTCTCCCCTTCTGACGACTCATAAGTAGTGTGATATTCGCCCGCTCATTATAATGCAGTTTCGTTTACTTACTGCTCGTTTCCCTGCTTAAAACCTACCTAGTCTTAGTAACTAGTGTCAAGATTTGCGATTCGTTAGTTTTTGCTTTCAAGCACATGTCAGCTCTGCCTATTTCGGAATGTCCGTTCTGACGGGGAAACGGGCTATCTCGAGGATCTAACCGGATCTCCCCGGAAGGAAGGTGAGAGTGTTATCTGCCACACCAACTCGACGCCTCGTGAGGCCCAAAATTTTGTATCACCTGTACACCGAGTCTGTCAGATAGCCTTTGATATTTGTTTTAGACGAACCAAAGCGCACAATCCGATTTGAATTTCAAAAAAATCGGAAAAAATGTTTTTGTCGCGGACCTGTATCATTAAACTGAGTATCCAGGGGCAACTGGCGATTCGTGTGAAAAGGCAGTCTACAAAACCCATGAAAAACAGCGGGCCTACCGTCAAAAATCACAGCTGGCCACAGAAAAGAAGGGATCCACTATCTGGAAGTAGAAAAATAGGGAAGCTGGTTGGATATATGACGTACGGCACGAGATGAATAAATTTTCTGATGTTTTGTATTGCACCTATTTCAATGAGTAATGGCCTGACTGTTCGATTTCTACAGTAATGTGGAATCGCATATTTTGAGTAATCTCACAGTTGCGCAGTTTGCCTTTAACAGGCAGTGAGCGCGTCTC